>NC_142939.1:57919006-57924006 GCF_046866305.1 Octopus bimaculoides | reverse complement strand
CACACACACACACACACACACACACACACACACACACACATACATACAGGTCGAAATTTTGAGGATACTGTCACTCTTTTTATCACCCCACTTATTGGAAAAGTTTGAGAAGCATTGTCTCAACTAAAAAAGTATTACCTATTATTGTATTTATTAAGTTGCTATTTATTTATAGCTAAACATAAAAAGTAAACAATATATATATATGTACATATATATATATATATATATATATATACATATATACATATATATATATATATATATATATATACATATATATTTATATATATATATATATATATATATATATATATATATATATATATATATATATATATATATATATATATATATATATATATATATAGAGAGAGAGAGAGAGAGAGAGAGAGAGAGAGAGAGAGATTTATATACGCCCCTATGCACTCTCGTGTCATCTATGAGTCTTTTTTAGATTATGTAGAAATCTACAAATTCGTGGATAGAAAGGAATAGATTGATATTTTAATGACACCGGAAACAGACAGGTAAAATTGGTTTTAGGTGGAATTTGAACGTAGAGCTAATTGAATGTAGAGCAAATGCCACAATTCATTTTTGAAGATTCTTCCTGTCTACTGATCTATATCAAATACTGGTTTCTTACAAAGATACAGGAAGTACAACTTTCTGATGGAAGGTTATAGTCAAATATAGCCTACCACAGTATTTGACTATTGTGGTTTATCAAACACTTAATAAAGAACGGTCAAATCGAGCTCGGCAAATATCATAATTAAATGGCACCATACATTTTATTTCTGCACTAGGCCGATATTATCAAGCTACTGGTTTGATGTTCTACTGATTTTACAAATGTATATCAAAATTTACTGCTGAGACTACATATGAGTACGTACATGTCCGAATTAACAGCTAGAAATATAAGCCAAACTTGTTACGAATAAGCGTCTACTTAAATAAGAAAGATAATGTGGCCCTGCGAAGACTGAAAAACAGGATAGGTAGCCAAGTGTGGGGTGTCGTTGATCATTTGCCTCCTCAAACAAGACTGATTTACGGCTAAACAGCAATAAAAACAACAACAACAAGTTAGGGATACCAAAAGCTAGAATTGAGGGACGAAGTCCTAATGACTATCTCGTAATATTTAACCTCCATTTTGTGGGCAACATGTTAAGGATACCTCATGTTAAACCGTTTGATGACTTTCGTTTCCCTTGGGCTACACTGGCTTTATAGAACGGAACAACCAGAAAAACGTGAGAAAATATCCGTTCCTTGTAAACCTTGCTTTTAGATTTGCACCCTATTGAAAATATATACGAATAAGAATATAATTAACATCATTGTTGTTGTTTAGCACCAGATTAATCATAATGGCGGTTTAACACCGCAAGGCGTTCCAGTCTTGATCACGCTTTCCTTCAATCAAAAGATCTTGACCCACTCTGTTCAATATTTCATTCTTTTTTTAAAGTTCGAGTAGTTTGGTTCGAATTAGGTTTGTCTGTTGTCTCACATCCTTCATTGTAAATCTGATGAACTGGTTTTGATTATCATTATCCCCCCCCAAAAAATACGATGAACATTTGAATTATTGTCTAAAGTTATCCTCCTCCACCTCAATTCCTTCTAAACTTTTTCCACTGTACATGTCTATGAGTTCAGGATTTTCTTTTCTTATTATCTGTAGAGAATGCCATTGCATGGCCTATTGGGGAAAATAAGAAAATATTTGCTGAAAGCAGAGACTTGTGTTGAGTGCTTGCAGCAGAATGGAATCACGTAAAGGCACCCAAGGTGGTGTTAAACCGGATGGCTGGTTAAGTCTGTCATGAAACTAGGTGAAGAAGAAGAAGAGGAAGAAGAAGAAGGAGGAGGAGGAGGAGGAGGAGGAGGAGGAGGAGGAGGAGGAGGAGGAGAAGGAGAAGAAGAAGAAGAAGAAGAAGAAGAAGAAGAAGAAGAAGAAGAAGAAGAGTTTTATCTGTACCATTATCAAACTTATGGTATACTTCAGAACTAAAGAAAATCACGCTTTGATTTATTTTCATCGATTACCTTCCTATATTTAAATGTCAATTTAATTAACTTTCTTCAAACTATAATTAGTTTATCGTATTTACATGCGACAGAATAGCTAAAACATTGAAATCAGAGACGAGGACTCATATATTGATTTTCTAACTCTGGAACAAGGTCATGTATTTTGGTGAAGGATATAATCGATGAAACGTACTCATGTACTTGATGGGGGTTTTGTTTTATTCACCAGGTTAAGCGCGATTTGAAATGAAGACGTAAAGATCCGCAATAAATACTATACTGTAATCTTTTACGGAGGCTTAGATAAATCTGCCATTGCATAAAAGTAAATAAACGAATTAATAATGGTTTCTTAGAAGCATTTCACCTGCCTTTACATTCTGAACTCGAATTCGTCATGTCAGGATCGATAAATATAAGGGTTAGTAATATATGTACTAGTTGAGTACTGGGACCGATGTCATCAGTTTACCCCTTCCGCCGAAATTTCTCACCTTGTGCAAAAACTGGAACCCACCAGTGATTTCTAGTTTAAGCACAAGGTCAGCAATTTTGTAGGAAACGGAGAAGTTGATCCTAGTGTTTAATGAAGAGTTTGTTTTAGTGACAGCATAGAGAAGGAAAGCTGCCTACGGAGAGATTTGAACCGAGAAGATAAAGAATCAGGAAAATTAACGTAAGGCGTTTTCTTACAAGTTCAAACAGTTCCGCCATTGCAACACACTTGTATGCAAATCAATAATGCTTCATTAATTTGGCAGAAGATCAGCCAGTTTGAGGAGTGACGAAGTCGATTGCATTGACTCCAGTGCTTGACTAGTACTAATAATACCAACCCCGGGAAGGCGGTGACCTAGCAGAATCGTTGAGAGGCAGGGCAACACGCTTAACGGGATTTCGTCTACCTTTATGTTCTGAGTTCAAATTCCGCCGAGGTCGACTTTGCCTTTCAATCTCTAGAGATCGATAAAATAAGTACCAGCTGAGCAATGGGGTCACGTAATCGACTCATTTCCTTCCTTGAACTTGCTGCTCTTGTGCCAAAATTTAAAGTCAATATTATGAACACCGAAAGGGTGTAAGACAAAGTCGATCTCGGCTGAATCTAAATTCGGAAATGAAAGACAGATGAAATGCTGCTAAGCAGTTTGTCCGACGTGTTTACATTTCTGCCTTAATAAAAACATTATTTCTTTTTTTATTTAAAAGAGCAAGAATTTTAAATAATTATACATACCATCTGATTGTGTACCGGAGTCCACTCTAATTGCCGAAGAATTCGTTTTAGCAATCAATACTTTGGATGTCATCATAGACTGACGCACATTTTTTTCAGGATGAAGTAAAATAATGTATAATTTCGGAGTGAACATACAAACCAATGCGACTGTAGCGCTCAGGCTGATTGAGAAGCACATGGTAGCCATTCTGACTTCGATATTGTGTGCTGTTGTAAAATATATTGGAACAAATGCGAGCCATATAATAAAAGTTGTATACATTGTGAATCCTATATATTTTGATTCATTAAACGCTTCTGGTATTTTCCTCGTTAGCACAGCGTAAACTGTGCAGATATTGACTAAAAATATAGGGTAGCTAAAGCCAATCATATAGGAAAAACCTTGAGCCGCTTTACATATTAGTTGGTGGTCATTACGATTAGCATAGAATGGAATTGCTTTAGGTGGGCTCATAAGTAACCAAATAACACCAATTGCTAGCTGCAGTGATACTAGTGAACCGCAAATAAATAGTTGAGATCTTGGACTAATGAACTTAGGCCGTTTTGCGGTGCGCTTACCGGCACGGAAGATCCGTGCTATTCGATTTGTCTTGGTTAAAATTGCGGCGTACGTTATGGCAAAACATAAACCGATTCCAAACTGCTGTGAGCCACATGTAAAGGCATTTGGTTTTGCCACTACAAGGAAAGTCATACAATAACACATGAAAATGCCAATCAATAAGACGAAACTGAGCTCTCGCCCTGATGCTTTCACCACTGGTGTTGCACTATATCTGGAAATAGAAGAAAATAATGATTTGACATGAAAGATGCTTTTAGAATTCTACCGAATGTACTGATTCGATCATAGCATTTATTGACAAGAATAAAGTTATCACATTATTTAAACATAGAGATATGCGGTTGTGCCTATCATACTTGTTGGGGTATTGACAAGAAAGTATTACCATTATCGTAATAATCCTCGCTGGACCATGAAAGCAGGTGGAGATAACGCCGGGCATATTTTGTTTATATCAGAAGTTACGAGAATAAGATATTATGAGAATAAAATATACATACAGGTATGTATGTGTGCATGTATGTACTTACGAATGTATGTATGTATGTATGTATGTATGTATGTATGTATGTATGTATGTATGTATGTATATACGTGTGTGTGTGTGCGTGTGTATGTGTGTGCGTGTGCGTGTGTGTTTGTGTGTGTATGTGTGTATATATACACAGATATATATATTTCAGAGGGACGAAAGGCGGAATTTGTACTATGGTCGGTAAAAGCCGAAAGGAATGTCAGAAAGTCTTATGAACGGCGCTGTAACAAATCTGCCGACCGGCCAAATTTGATTCTGTTAATAATAATGATGATCATAATTATAACATACCCATACATATATACATACACACATACACACACACACACACACATACACACACACACACACACATATATATATATACACATATACACACACACACATATATAGAGAGAGAATGAGAGAGAGAGAGAGACTATATGCAAACACACACATACACGTATGCACAAACATAGACACACACAGAGACACAAACACACACACACACACACACACACACACACACACACACACACAGACACACACACACACACATATGTAAACAAATATTCAAATGCTCACATTCGAAATAAGATATTACTATTGTTAATATTAACTGTGCT
>NC_142939.1:57894006-57914006 GCF_046866305.1 Octopus bimaculoides | reverse complement strand
ATACTTCAAGCACAAAGAATGCACTAGATAAACGTTTTTCTATAGTTTTAAATATATAATAGAGAATTACAGAGAAAACAAAAGAAAATTATGCAGTAAGCTTGTCAAATTTCAGAATGGATTGTGAAATATGCTAATTCATTCTTTTCAACAAAACACATCCACAGAATTTGTATAATCACCCACATACATATACATACTCATACACTAATATTTGTGATATATATATATATATATACAAATGAGCACTAGCAAACACAAGTATATATATATATATATATATATATATATATATATATATATATATATATATATATATATGTGTGTGTGTGTGTGTGTGTGTGTGTATGAACACAAGCGCATCACGCACAACATATAAAATGCACAAACATGTGCGCGCGCGCATGTGTGTATGTAAAATATAAACCATTTATAAAATATAATATACGTACTATATATATATATATATCTGTGCGTGTATCTCTCTCTCTCTCTCTCTCTCTCTCTCTCTCTCTCTCTATATATATATATATATATATATATATATATATATATATATATATATATATATATATATATATATATATGTATATATATGTATATATATATATATATATATGAATATATATGGATAGATAGATATGCACAGTATAAATAAACGTTTGCATATTGTTGAGTGCTATAGAAACACATAGTTTGTGATAAGCATCTACACTTGCTTTGTGGAAGTGGATACTTCAAAGACAGCGGAATGTGATTGCATTGATACACGATTTTCTCTTTTAAAATATCTGACTTGCCTCTAACTGCAAGTAACTGTTTCTGAATCTATACTCAAAAGCTTTTACTTAGAGCCTTTCTCTCCCTCTCTCTCCTTACTTCCTCTGTGTTCTCCCATCTCTGCATATATATATATATATATATATATATATATATATATATATATACACACACACACACACACACACACACACATACATATATATATATATATATATATATATATATATATATATATATATAAAACATAACAAGGGAGAGAAATAGAAAATGGAATTCACCAGTTGTCCAGAATCTTACCCGCCAGTGACTGATGCAAGATGGGTCAAAACGATCGTAGTGATTAACAAAGAATCTCGTGAATTCCATTTTCTCTTTCTTTCGTGTTATATAATCCACAGACACGGAGGAATTCCTGGAGTAAATCCAGTGGCATTTCTGTCATTAGGTAGCCGAAGACGGTGAACGTTCTTTTCATCAGAATACTACCAGATGATTACCCAAGTGTAAATTAATTACCTATATTATATATTAGGTTGTTTCGCATGAAATGTCGCATTTTTAATTATTTGTTATTTCAGTCACTTAAAAACTCAATTATGTATACCTTGCATTTAATCTTGGCTCTATTTCTTTTCCAACAATATTGGTATACAAAATTCGTACCCACAGACCTTATGAAAATGATAACAACCAAACTATGTTGAGTGATTTTCTCGTATGAGTACAAACTGGGTCACTCTGCCGCAGAAGCTCTACGGAATATGAAGAGGGCCTCAGGTAATGGTTTTGTTGACATCAGAACTGTTCAGAGATGGTTCCAAAGATCTCGTTTAGGAGATGATAGCCTTGAAAATAATCCAATGGGTAGGCCAAAATCAGTTATTCGGCATAATGGATTAAATGCTTTGGTTGAACAAAATCCGAGAACAAAGGTTCGAAAACTTTTATCAGAGCTCCAAACATCTCGCACAACTGCTTTTGGACACCTGCGGAAATTGGAAAAGGCAAGGACACGGATAGATTTGTTCCATATGAACTGGACGAGACTAAAAAAAAAAAACAGATACCTCGAAGTGTACTCTTTATTGCTTTCTCGATTGGAAAAAGACCATTTTTGCATCAAATCACTACTTGTGATGAGAAATGGATACTCTTTGACAACAGCAGGAGAACAGGTCAGTGATTAGATGCAGGAGAGTCAGCTAAACAACCACCTAAACCCACCATAGCACCCTAAAATGTTAGTATCACTGTATGGAGGTCTGTGAAAGGATTCATTCATTATTCATGTTTGCAACAAAGAAAAACGATAACAGCAATATCATATTGCCCGGAAATTGATTGTATGAAGGCACAGAATAAGTTGAAGACTCTCCAGAATTCTCAGAAATATGCTTTAAGTTTTCTAAAATTGAATAATGAAATAAAATACATAAAATAATGATGAATACACACGTAAGTGTACAATGGAGGTGCGTGGTTTAGTGGTTAGGTTGTTGGTCTCATGATCATAAGATTGTGGTTTCGACTCCTGGACGCGTTGTGTTCTTGAGAAAAACATTTCATTTCACGTTGCTGCAATCCACTTAGCTGGCAAAAATGAGTAATCCTACGACGGAGCGACGTCCCGTCCAGGTGAGGAATATATACGCCATGAAACCGAGAAGCCGGGCCATATGAGTCGGTATGACGCGAGAATGTAACTTTACTTTTAATTCACTTCCCGTACTTGTAAATGATGAACAAAATGAATAATTATAACTTAATACAAATTTTAAAAATCAAATATTTTGGTGCGTGATTTTGACCCATCCTGTAATTTAGAACTGTTGTTCTCACCATTGAGAATTGTATGTTGTTGACGTCATCAGAATTTAGAAATCTTTGGGAGGACGTGTGTATGTGTATGTTTGTTAGTACTTCTGTCTGTCACTTACATCACTGGCCAATTGCTGTCGGTTTCTTTGCGTCTCTGTAACTTAGCTTTCAGGAGAAGAAAGCGATAGCACAACCACCGCGCTTAAAATGAAATACTGGGGTCAATTCGACCGACTAAGAAGACGGTGTGCTTCAGTATGGCTGCAGTCCAACGATTGAAACAAGTCAATGAGAATGCACAAGAGGAAGCGATATAATTTATATTCATAACAGTCACCAGACGTTAAAATTCCTCAGACTAACGTAATCAGTTTTATATATACATAAATATAAATCAGACTGTTGCGATTATGAATTGTTTTATCACAAATGTAAGAATAATTTATGAACGCGTTGCATTAATTTTTCAATAACCATTCCCAGTACTTCAAAGCTCTTCTCTCTTTCCATGTCTGCTATTACTTTAACATAAGACAGAAAACATGGTGATGTGCCCAAATTAATGGTACTTGGTTCGGTCCCTCTGCTCGGTGCCTTGGACTAATGTTTTCTACTACACTTCCTGGGCTGGGTGACCGATGTCTTGTGAATGAACCTGGTAGTCGAAAACTGTATTGCAAACATACGTTTGAATATATTTTGAAGAATTGAAAAATTCCGCTTATACCTGATTAACTTGTTGATATCTTTCCAACCTTATAATTTAAAGTCTCAGAAGAATAACGCTTTTGCCTTTTCACTTTTCAGTTATTGAGTTTTCGTTTTCCGTTTTTTAATCTTCCGTATTTTCTATATGCTTCTTCCCAGCTTTTCGCGCTTCTTCTCTTATTCAATTATTTCTTTTAGTTTGTGACATGTGGTTTGTTCCTGATGAATATGTTTGCGGTATTTCTCAGCGTGTGAAACTATTAGTAGCACTTAAAGAATCGTATTGTGTCTTTTAAATAAATAATATTCATCTCTCACCAGATGGAGTACTTTGCGTGCGCGTGCGCGTGTGTGTATGTGTGTGTGTGTGTAAGAGTTTTACCAGTCTAACAACTGTTTCTTGAGGTTTGGTGGTCCAAAATAATGATTGTAAATTGGACCCTCGAGCCCTCAGAAACAGCGATCGAACTCGTAAAACTCTTATTGAACCCCTATAATTCCTGATATCATTTCTATTCTGTGTAAGTCGGACCACTTTATATGTAAACATATGCACATTTTTTTTATTAAATGTATTTAATATGTTTTGTTTATCGACTTGCCTAACTTTCTTGTCCTTACATTTACTCCTCTACCAGTTCAAGTTCAAATCTCTTGAGCACTACGCAGTGTGCATTCATACACAGATACACGCACAGACACACTTACACACACACTGACATAAATATTATATATCATATGAGTGTGTGTGCACGCGCGCATGGCAGCGCGTATTTAGTGGTTAATGTATTCGGCTCACGATCACAAGGTTACGAGTTCGATTCCCGGTGGCGCATTGTGTTCTTAAGCAAGACATTTTATTTCATGTTCCTGTAGTCCATTCAGCTGGCAGAATTGAGTGGTACCTTTAACTGTAAGGGCCAGTCTTGTCCCATTCTGTGTCATGCTGAATATCCGTAAGAACTCCGTTGAATGGTATGCGTATCCGGGGAAAAGTCAACCATTTGCGAGTTAATTTTAGTTTCTAGCTGTTCGATTGATCGAATAAACTGAAACAAATGCCACAACAAACCGAGTGCCAATCAGGCCAGCCATGATTGGCAGGCCAGCCATGCCAATCACTCATATATATATATATATATATATATATATACAAATGAAGCTGAACATGCACAACCTAATAAGTTGTTGAAACTATAGTATAAGTAACTTTTTAATTAGATATCTAAATTTTTTGAATGTCCATCACGATGGCGCTCAAAAAATTTTCTAATTTTTGGTGAGTAATTAACATCATTATTGGAATGACCATGGAGTTTAATCTGACAGTTAATGTCTTAATGCTTAACAAGAAAGATTATTTCTGATTTAGACAAAAGGCAAGCAATTTTGAGACGAGTGAGTTAGTCGATTATATTAACCCCATTGATATGGCGTACCTTATTTGTAGATGTAAATAATATATACTTTTGATTTGGCTGGATTCGACATGGGGCATGTATTTTTAAATCTATGTTATGCAAATATCTAGCTACATGACAAATCGCTACATTTGGAGGCCAAGCAATTATAATTATATGTGTTATATAAATCTGAAAAGATTTCACCTATGTAAAACTGGGCTTAAAAATTGGATATAATTTAATAAATATAAATATATATAGAGAAAGATAGATAGATAGATAGATAGATAGATAGGTAAGAGGTTTTCAGTTGAAATCGATAACTTACATCTCTGAGTTTTCCGTCTTTAAAGAAACCCACACTGTTCCATTCAAATTGATTTAAAGACTTCTGGCGATAATTCAAAATTCTGTAACGAGCTGGACCATCTCCATTTGGTAGAAAGGTAAAATTTTGGCCACTCAATCCTGAAAAATACATGTGAAATATTGGAATCTGTTTAAACACTTCACCGTACTTACATGCGTACACTTTACTTATTACATTCACTAAATATGATATCATTCATTCTTCTTTACTCAACAAATATGAGTAATGATCGAGTTATTTTGCTACTGTTATTAATGTGATTGTTGCTGTTTTTAGTACAGATAAGCTATAAATATTCAGAGACTATGTCTAAAGGCATTTCTACTCCTGCATTTATTTACGGGATTATATCTTGTTTTCTTTTCCGTTTGTTTTCCTGTCTTGTTTTGTGTCCGCCACTACATTCCTCCATGGTACAAAATTAGTTTGTGTATACAAATTTAATTTGCGGTCCATGGGAAGAGCCATTTTAACGATGCGTCCTGTCCGACTCTTCGAATCGCCTGTGTTAGAATGGGGGTAGCTGATGAAGGAAAATGTTCTCTATATGGCCTGTGTGTTTTCTGTAGTCTGGTTATTATTATTTTTTTGTCTACCTTTTGTTTGCAATGTCCTGTACCCAGGTATGCACCTATATATACAGGTAGACGTAGTTATGCACATACCTGTACGTATATATGCATATACTCATTTATTATTTGTTTTATATATATATATATATATATATATATATATATATATGTATATATATATATATATATATATATATATATATACGCGCGCACGCACACACTTATATATATAGGCTTATATACATATACACATATATTTATGTGTATACATAAAATACATAAACATACAAATATATATGGCTTTCAATATAACTATGAGAGGGTGAGCGTACGTGAGTGCTTATATGTATGTGTGTGTGAGAGAGATAGAGGGGGGAGAGAGAGGAAAGAGCGAGAGAGTGACTATGTGTATCCTAATTATACAGCTAGATATTGCATAGTTATATCACTAAACATTCTCTTGTTCATTTTTGTACAAAGCACTTACGAGGGGGTTCAATAGCAAATTATATTAAGAAAAAAAAAAACAAAAAACAAAAACAATTGCAACGATTCTATGAAATTAATGAATCACTTTAACATAGGTCACAAAGAACGCTATTGAATCCAAAATCTCAATAACAATGTTCATATATGTAATTTGACGTGTATTGTATTCTAAAAAGTGATGTATAATCTGTATTAAATTATGTAAATCTTATAGATAATAGAATGAGGCGTGTGAAGATGAAGTGAAGCAGCATATAGGTGTGGATGTGTGGATTTAAATGTCTTAGTCTTATTTTATTTTCAAGCTTCACCTTGTGTTGGATGTACAACTAATCTATAGTTAATCTATAATGTATATGTCACAGTGAGCCTGTGTGCGTATTTATGTGTGCATGGACATTCTGCATATAAACAATATGCAAGCATACTCACACACACACATATTCATATAAAGGTGTGTTGGCATATGTATGTTTAAAACTAATTGGACAATTATACTATATACTAAGATCTATTCTATACAGAAAGCTTTGTTTAAAAATTGTATTCTTGAATTGTTTTTGAAATCTTGTGAATTTAGCAGGTTTTCAATTCGGGGAGCAGCAACATATTCTGAAATTCAATGAGTTCTAGTTTTCTAATGGTTTTGTTAAAATCGGGTGATCTATAACGTAAACTAAATTCATTGTCCAACACCACTAATGGCAGTAATATTAAAAAATATGTGGAAATATTAAGGCAACATGTAGTGAGCTGGCGGAATTGTTAGCACGTTGGAGAAAATAAATACGGCGTGTTATTTCTTCCGGCTCTTTACATTATGAGTTCAAATTCCACTGAGAAGGACATGGTCTTTCATCCCTTCAGGGTCGATAAAATATATAAATGTTGAGCTCTTGGGTCGATGTAATCGACATACCTCCTCTCTCGAACTTGGTAGCCTTGTGCCAAAATTTTAAACCAATATTAATAGCAGCAAAAGTGGCGGCGTGCTGACAGAATCGTTAGCATCCCGAGCAATATGTTTAGCGACTTCTCGTTCGTCTTCACGTTCTGCATTCGAATTCCGCCGAGGTTGACTTTGCCTTTCATCCCTTCGAGCTCGATAAAATAAGTACCAGTTAAACACTGGGGTCGATGTAACCAGCTTGCCCCACCCCTAAAACAGCAGTCCCTGTGCCAAAATTTAGAAACAACATTAAGGCAGACAAATGTAGTGAGCTGGCGAATTCGTTATCACGTCGGAGAAAGTATTCAGTGTCCTTCCTTCCGGTTCTTTACATTCTGGGATCAAGTCCTGTCAAGGTTAATATTGCCATTAAGTCTTTCGAGGTCGATAGAATAAATATTATATAAGTACCTAGGGTCGCTGTCCTCGACTCTACTCATCCCAAAATTAGTAAATATATAAATAAAGCGAGTTGACGGAAACCTTAGCTCGTGATTGACTGGCCACCCTCAACATTAAATTGCTGTCCTGGTGTCAAGGTGGACTTCATCTTTCATCCTTTCGGTGTTGATAATAGATTACATTTACTCCAGTGAAATACTAGAGTAGATGTAATCGGCTTGTGTCTGTTCCATAAAATTGCTGACCAAAATTCGAAATCAAAAACCACAAAATGACAATAGTTAACGCATCTGATAAAATGCTTAGGGGTATTTCTTCTGGCGCTTTGCGGGCATATAGTGTAAATTCCGTCGAGGTTCATTGTGTTTTCCATCCATTCTGGTTTGTAAAAATGAAGTACCAGTCAAGAATTGGGGTTGATATAATCGACAAACCCCAACCAACCCAAACTTGGTGGCTTTGTGCCAAAGTTTTGAAAGAATTTGGTGCAACATTGTTACAAAGTTTTAAGGTAACCTGAACTATTACCGGTAACTTCGTTGTTGTTGCTACCATTGAAGTTTAGCTAAAGAATGGTTCTGATTATTACAATGATCGCATGTATGAAAATGCATATTGCACCGACGCACACACACACACACACGCACGCACGCACGCACGTACGCACACCCAGACAAATATAGATAAATAGATGTGAAAATAGATATTATATATATATATATATATATATATATATATATATATATATATATATATGTGTGTGTGTGTGTGTGTGTGTGTGTGCATATATAAGACTATTTCATATACACAAACGTGTATATATATATATACTTATATAACCATACACACATGTATATATATATATATATATATATATATATATGTGTGTGTGTGTGTATATATATATGTATATATATATATATATATATATATATATATACACTGCGTATGTTTAAGTGAACACAAACCCATACGCATACACACACGTCATACGAGCAGAGTAATTGTTCCTTTATCTCCACATTTCAAATGAATATCTATAGAATAGAGTTCTTCCAAAAAAAAGATGTATATATAATAATAATAATAATAATAATAATAATAATAATTAGTTTCAAACCTTATCAATAAATATATAATCGGATATAATACCTTTGTATTTAAATCCAAATTAAAACAAAAGAATACAGCGTACACCATTATGAACCGAAATCCACCAAAATTTACGGTATATATATATAAGACATTATATTACATCTCTTCAGAAAATATTCTAAATTATATTTCTAAGCATTTTCCTTACACTTTCTCAATTATTCCTTTGTGAAACATATGCAAGTATTCTATATATTTATTTATTGCAATGAATTTCATTCGAGTCTTCTTACTTAAGTGGTAGAGATTGTGTAATGCATAATGCATGGGAAACAAGTGTTGTTACTTGTACGATTTCTATATTTCGAGTGTATTATTTACTTGGTTGATTCAAATTATGACTCTGGAACTGTATAGGCTTATCACAGCGCGGTTGTACATATATTCATATATGTGTATGTATGTGTATATACATACAAACACACATATATGTATATATATATACGTTAAAACACAACACGCGTTGTTGATGCTATATGTATTTATAAATTTCGAGAGAACGTAAAATAATGATCTCGAAAGTTTATAAACTATTTAGACGCTAACGACATACAATTTTTCCTTGTAAGAATAGTTATTAGAATCTGCAAAGAAACCCGAAGATTTGCTGTGGTCCACTGGTAGAGTTCTACTGGAGATATGCGTTCGAATTCAACGAGCAGCCTTTTACTAAAAGGGAGCCTTTAACCCAATAGTTACATACTGCTATGTATAGATTCTTCGCAATCCAGTGTTGTATACATACATACATACATACATACATACATGCATATATATATATATATATATATATATATATATATATATATATATATATATATATATATATATATATATATATATACACACACACGTTGGTGGCATACGAAATTTGGAACTTACTGTGCGCTTGCAAACAGTATTTTCGGGAATATTAATTTCAATGATATTTTCTATATTTAAATATGTTAGCACAATAGAAACAATTGTCGGCTTTGTAAGGTGAATTCTACAAACAGAGATGTGATTTTCTCCATACACATTTTTTGTTGTTGTTTAATACTCTGAATTTATCGAAATTCTTGCAAATGATATTTGTATCTGCTTGCCATTCATGACGATGTTATATGTATATAAGTGAATATCTTGGCGTCGCTTCCATGAGGATGTTAGGAAGGCTGTTGTCTACGTGGTCTTCACACTCGTTCGTGTGGAGTCGACATATCTCATTGCAGTGATGACCGGGGCATCATTTTTAGCCTTTGACGTTTGTCTTCCAGGAAAGCACTGCGTGAGATCTCATGGAACGAAACAACATATATATATATATATATATATATATATATATATATATATATATAGAGAGAGAGAGAGAGAGAGAGAGAGAGAGAGAGAGAGAGAGGTTCAAGAAGTCTGCTTTTCAACCCCAAGGATCCAGACCGATTTCCCCGCCTGAATTCATCGGTAACCGTCATTTGTCATGGCTTCGTGTCGACTCATACCTTGTGAGTGAAAATGCCTAATACAGAAAATGTACGCTAGCTCGTCGGGTGTATTGTACACTTAACTATAAACGTACACTCTCTCAACGTTTGCACTACCCTGATTTTGCCTGAGAATTACATAAGTATACACATGTCTGTCTAATGCGCAGTCACTGACACTATAATTTAGGAGCGGGTTATTCGTTTGATCTAACAAATGAATTTTTGTCTTTGAACGACGGATATTGGGTAATAAATTCATATGTAACTACATACATACAATCGTCGTTATACATCTTGTCGGATAATAAATATATATGAAATTTCTCTGGTATACCATATATGTAAATATTAATGTATACACTTGTATGTAGATGTGTAAATACATGCATGTATGTGTATGTGTGTGTATATGTATATACATATATATTGACATATATTATAAACAACAAAATTAACCAATAAATCTGATATAATTATTTAACAAGATTTTTTTTTACTACCATCAACTTCAACTAAATATTACCTATACTTTTCTTTCACTAGCTTTGATTGAATTAAGCGCAATTCTATGAATATAAAATTTGTAGCCACTTTAGTATCACCGCAAATTGTTACACAACGCTGGGCTGATTTTGCATCTGTGAGGGTCACGAGCTCTTAATGGACCCTACATACATGCATCTTTCAAAGCCAACTAAGTAATGGAACCTGTTCACTGCTAGCGTATCGCACACTAAATACTATTTCCCCCTGTAAATTTTATGTTACGCCACTTCAAATTATGTCTCAAATCTCTAGTATAGAGTTCGCTAGCACTTCCGTTTCACAATAAAAACTTTCTAACCTTTTCAGACGTGGAAATTCAAAGTGGAGAGGTCGTGTTCGCTGGTTCTCAAACTCTTTAAGTGACTCTTGACAACCCTACAATTTTGCAACAAAATCGTGCACAGAAATACGATCAAGTAGTATGTAATTTTCTTCGCAATTATCGATCGTCAGGATAGAAAGTTTCATTAATTGTTCTCAATTTCGATATGCGTTTTTTATGAAAGGCTTGGTGATGAATCATGACGAGCGAGGTGGATGTTATTACTGTTCATTGAAAATCGATATTAACAGTTAGTTGCAATGCATGCTATAGCAGGAAAATGCGTCGTGACACTCGTGATTAGAAGTTGGAACGATAACGATGTGCTAAACAGTTGTATATACAAATGGACTGAACAGTTCATTTTAGGAACGATGAATCTTGAAGCAAATAAAGATATAAAAATAGCTTGTATACACTGGATTAGAAACTTGTTGAATAGAAAGAAGTCAAAGTTTGATTGTGGACACCAATCCACATCTCTTGTGAATTCGGGACTGCTTTATAAGCAGTTGATCTATGCTATTCATTGGGAGATGAAGAAGCGTACGTCTACTCTGATAAGCAATCAACAAACAAAAATCTATTAACCAAATGATTAATTAATTAATTATATGTTGTGTATTTCAGAAATATGACCCATTTTGAGAGAATACGATGCAAAACAGTCTTCCTCACTTCTGCAATATTTCTGGATGCTACACTTTACATGAGAAGCGAAACAAAGTCAAAGAACTTGTCCAGACACTGTTAAGCAGTTTTAGAGAACTGGGCGCGCAACATGAGTGAAAAAGTACTTTTCCTGCGCAGTCGTCAAGACTACTTCCTTAAAATTCATAGTGCAATGAGTGAGGAGCCAGGAAAATAATTCCACCAAGACATCAAGACCATGGAGACTAGGTAACAAGGGAGGTGGAACATAAACATGATGGCCGACTACTGCTGGTGTCTACAAAGAACTGTCATGATGCAGGTTATTCACGCAAAGCAGCAAAGAGAAAGTCCACTCCATGAGTAGCTGAAATTCCAATTTGACAGAAATATCTATCCCAAGATCTGTAATTAATAGATCATTTTATGTAATATATTTGTTAAACAATAGAAAGTACCATTTGATTTTGTTATTTCAGTACTGCATTTAATGGCAAAACTAAGTTTTGATAAAAAAAAATAATAATAATAAATTTTGTTTAACAAAGAAACGTGATAGAAAATTTCTGAAGGCATTTCTGAAAACAGGATTATCAAATTAGGTAGGAGAAATTGTAAAAAGCAAGGTAACTAAAGATTATTTCGAAAATGTTGCTTCAGTGTTACTAGCAAATCTCCGGGTCATTACTGTCTCGAGTCTTAAGAAACAAAGGGAAATTTTCCTTGTTTCTATGGCATATATCCAAGAGCATAACATTCCGCCTGAACGCGACTCAAGGCCTTGGAACTATCACTCACTTTCAGCTAAGGAGACAGGTACAATGTAGAATGTTTTGTTCAAGAACGCAATGTACAGCCCGATCCTGGAATCAAAGCTGCCATCTTGCGATCGTAATACTCTGACCACTAGGTCACGTGCCTTCACACAAACCATTATATATAAATCAAAAATAATTTGGTGGATTACAAGATTCGTTAGTGTCGGACAAAATGCCACTATTTAGTTTAGTTCTGAGTTCAAATGCTGTCGAGATCAATTTTTACTTTCATCTCTCCCCGGACAACGAAATAATTTACAAATCAAACATTGGAGTTGATCTCATTGACTAGTTTTCCCTCTCCTCCGAATAGCTGGCCTTGTGTCTAAATCCAAAATCCAACATAAATTGAAACATTGAATTTTATTCAATCCTTGCATGTGTATTTAAAACAACTCTACAGTAAATTATTTAATTCAATGTATGTTAGCTCAAATTAGTTGCAAAATTTTGTGAATACAGAATATTTTATCAGTCAGTGTAATCTAAATCCCTTTCAAATGTTAACATGACAGCAGTTAATTTACAAATATATATTGAAATTTAACACAGCTTACAAATAACGTTAAATTACAACTATTTTAAATGTAACAAAACAAAAAGTATCCAGATTTATGACGATACCAACAGCTCCAGATTTAATACGATAATCAACATTGTTAATTCTACTCTGAGAATTAGCAACTTGTTTAATCATTTTAGTATAGAATTATGGGTTTGATATCCCAAGGAGAACATTTAAAGATTCTGTAATTGCTTTCTGAGGATGAATATTTATTTGAGTAAAATGTTAAAATAAGAATCCCCAATGTCCATTAATATTTTATTGCCATTCTAAATACATTTCAGGATTCATATGATAAAAGGGAAAACATATTCAATTGAATGAGATCGACACTAAAATCTAAATTCCATTAACATGTAGCATGAAATACAACCATCTGAAGAATTGCAGAATTGTTTTTCAATATGGACGAATATGCATTGAAATGGTCTCTGATTAAATTGGTATTATAATATATAGCCACAAACATTCAGGGAATGTTAAAATGATTACTATAGCAGCCAAAGTCGAATACGATAGTAGCCAAGTTGCTTGAAATTTTGGTTTCAAATTTCGTCACGTGGCCAGTAATTTTTAGGGGAACCTTAATGCTGAACCGATACTTATTTTATCGACTCCGAACGGATAAAATGTCATAGTAGACCTCGGTAACATTTGAACTCAAAACATAATGAGCCAGGTTTCAAATTCTGGCAAGAAACCAGAAATTTTAGGGAAAAATGAATATGTCGAGTACATTGACATCAGTGCTAAACTGGTAAGTACTTCTTCGATTACGAATGCATAGCAGGCAAAATCGACCAGCCCGGAATTTGAACGTAGAACATAAGTTGTAGAAATACTGCAGCTCTTTTTCTGACATTCTAACAACTCAGCCAGCTTACCACCTTCCTGGCTTGAAAGAATAAATGAAAAAAATTATGAATGTTTGGGATTTTCTTTGCTTCTTACTCCATACCGTACTGAATGTGGAAGAAAGGGCTGAGCATATGACCCTCGGGTAACTTACTTCGTGAGTGGAGAGACTGATGCCCTTATTACGGATACCGTTTAAATTATTGCAGCTCTTACTTGCTGGAAAGATATCAGATGCAAGTTGATTCCACTGGGCCAATGACCTGAGAGTGAGGAAATAGCCGTGAAACACAGTACGCAAGTGCGACGAGACGTAGAGAAATGAGTGAGTCAGTGTTACTTGAGAGGCGGAGGTACGAGGTCAGCCAGCATCGAAATGCAGGTGTCATAGCAAAAGAAATGACAGTGAGAGAAAAAAGCTCGCTTGTGAACCAGAGGATGGAATATGTCTATTAGTGATGGAATACCAATCAGCCGAATATCTTCTCTGGATTCGATCCAAGATATTAGTTTGCATAACAGCATCGCCTCCGTTGTAATACGTTTGGACACAAGGGTCGACAGCTTACTGAGTCGTTAGTACGTTGGACGTTGCGGCGTTTCTCCCGGCTCTTTACATTCTAAGTTCTAATTCCTGTTTTCAGGGTTGGTAAAATAAGTAGTAGGGAACACATATAACTGACTTGCTCATTTCCCTTAAAACTGCTGGCCTTGTGCCAAAAATAAGGAGAATATATTAAAGGCATAATAATGCTATTAAGTTATTTTTCTCATTTCCTTATTCGCATGTTATATTTTGTGTGGAAAAATATATTTCCCCAATACATTGGTTTATTCCCGTTTCAAGAGAATTTTGGTCTCGCCATTAGAATGAAAGGACGATAATAATATGTTGTTCTCATGCATTGCCATAAATCACAAAGAATCATAGAAAAGCTGTTGTAAAGCTGTCAACGCCGGAAATGAAAATTATAAAGTTCTAATTTAAATATGGAAGATATAATCTCCGTAACACAAACTCTTACATCAACACGCTCTCTTACGATGGACATACACTTGCAACAAAGAGCCAGCACAGTTCAATGTAATACAGAACATGAGATGTTTGTTGTTGGCACTCCGTCGCTTACGACGTCGAGGGTTTTAGTTGATTCGATCAACGGAACAGCCTGCTCGTGAAATTAACGTGCAAGTGGCTGAGCACTCCACAGACAAGTGTACCCTTAACGTAGTACTCGGGGATATTCAGCGTGACACAGTGTGACAAGGCTGGCCCTTTGAAATACAGGTACAACAGAAACAGGAAGAAAGAGTGAGAGAAAGTTGTGGTGAAAGAGTACAGCAGGGTTCGCCACCATCCCCTGCCGGAGCCTCGTGGAGCTTTAGGTGTTTTCGCTCAATAAACTATCACAACGCCCGGTCTGGGAATCGAAACCGCGTTCCTATGACCGCGAGTCCGCTGCCCTAATCACTGGGCCATTGCGCCTCCACACATGAGATGAAATCAAATATATAAATACAGGGTAGGCCAAAAGCCACGCACCAAAACGTTTGTTACGTTATTTTGGTTTGGCTCAGGTAAGGTTTTATTCCTGGTAGGATTTATGTGGTTAGCGGGTTACTACCAGTAACTTCAGGTGTCCACTAATTTTGAGCAGTCTTTCAAGTATTTAAGAACCCTCCTTATAAAACTTGTTGTCTCTAAGAGACAAACTTTCAGTGGGATCACTACTGGGAATTCTATTTCGATCTCCTTCAGCCATTTGTTTATATCTTTGCTTACTGTTCCCATTATAGGCATGACCTTACTGGTCTCATGCTCCAAATTCTTCCTCTTTCTTTACGATTCTGGAACCAAATGGGACTGATGGGTCTATAAGTAATCAAATTCATTTTTCCTTATGTATAATCGTTATGTCTAGTGTATTATTTTTCTGAGTCCTTGTCCGTTTGAATAGGAAAGTCCGACAAAATTTTATATTTCTCATAGGATTTTCAGCCTCGCAATATTAACTCATAGGGTGGTGTTAGTTATTTCCTCATTTCATGTACTTCCGTGCAGTGGGATCGAACCAGGAATGATACCATAGCTAAAAACTATACCAACATTACTCTAATTAGTGCCAGCGATACAGAAGCATACGGTCTGGTTATAAGCTTTATTCAAAAATAATTATAGAATTATAGAAGTCTTATGGATGTACACCAGCTTAGTGTAAGTCTACACAACAAAATACAAAGTCAAATCTAGAAAAATATACAAGGATATCGTTTAATCATGCATTTGGAAATGGTCTTACTTTTTGGACGTGTAATCTCTCGAAGACAGCATATCTTCACTAATGATCTCGAAACGGTATTTTGACTGATTACATTTTAATGAGAATATGACTGCATATATATATATATACATATACATACACACACTTATACACACACACACAGATATATGTGTATGTGTATGTCTATATATAAATATATACACATATATATATATATATATATATATATATATATATATATATATATATATATATATATATATATACACACACAGATATATATATATATATATATATATATATATATATATATATATATATACACACAGATATATATATATATATATATATATATATATATATATACACACACAGATATATATATATATATATATATATATATATATATATATACACGCTCATATATACAGACATGTATTTATATATATATTTATATATACACAAGTATATGCGCTGATATATGTATATGTGTTTGTGTGCATGTGTGTGTGTGTGTGTATGTATGCGTTTTCTCGTGCGTGTGTGTATGTATATGAGTATTATGTATGTATATCAAGGCTAAGATTTTGGAAAAGAAATAGTCTCCTTACCTTGGAAGTCTACTTTTAATAGATATTGCTTCAAAAGTTCACCGTTAATGGGCGACATTTTATCACAGAGATACGGTTTTCCATCGCATAAATCTTGATGCATAGCCTGTACAGAGAAATAAAATTGCTCATTAGATTCTGTTAAATCAATCGAAACACACGACTCATTTCTATTTCGTTTCGTTATATAGCAATAGTCTAACTTTATAGTTTTGAGAACGCATCCCTACCTCACTCAATCTCTCTCTCTCTCTCTTTCTATCTATCTATCTATCTATCTATCTCTCTATCTCTCTTGCTTTCTTGTATCTCTCTTTCTATCTGCTTAACCAACTATTCTCAAGCGAAATTTACGATTATAGAAGGAATATATAATCCCATAGAACTATTGAATCTATAATTCTCAGAATTGGTAACCTATCCGTGATTTCAGATTGAGTTTTTGAACAGACGAACAGTAGACAAGATACGTTTGAATGCAGCTTGCTACTATAATAAATGATGGCTAATTAAATGCTATCTTATTAATGTTATATCCATGTACTACTATCTTATCATTCTACTTATTAATCTTATTAATCTACTTAAGATATTAACCTCATGCGGAATGTATTTATTTCCAGTAAATATGAAATAGTGAAATTCATTACTAATAATAATTTTAAAAGATGGGCTTTTTACAATATGTCTTTGATAAACGAACTTTCAAGGTGCTTAGAGTAATACTGACTTCAAATTTTAGCGCAAGGCCAGTAATTTCGGGGATTATATGGACCCCATTGTTGAAGTGGTACTTATTTTACCGATCTTGAAAGGGTAAAAGGCTACGTCGACGTCGGCGGAATTTAAACTCAGAACATAATCTCTCCTACTATAGGCACAAGGCCTGAAATTTGGGGGAGGGGGATAATCAATTGCATCGACCCCAGCGTTTCACCGGTACTTAATTTATCGACCCCGAAAGGATGAAACGCTAAGTTGACCTCGGCGGAATTTGAACTCAGCTTAAAGACACTGTCAAATTATTTTGAAAATGAAATATATTTCAATAAACACTAGCTTTACAATTATTCAATGCGTGTATACATTTTTCAGGAGACCCTCTGTATGTGCATCGGATTTTTTACACCTTACTGTAACTAAACTGAATTCATTGTAATATAAGACACCTGGAACCCTCACATTGTCAGTGGGTTCCTGGTGGCTTATACTTAAAACGAATTTGATTTAGCCCAAGGGACGCTGCGCGCGCACGCGTCTTTGTCATTGAAATATAAAAATTAATTTCGCCGCTACAAATATAAAGAGTAGAACGAATATAAAATTGTATATATAATTCTTTTAACATATTTATAAGTTCAGGATTATCCCTAGAGCGAAAACTCATTCAGAAATTTTACATATACATTTTATTAAGAAATTGTGGTTTAAGGCTAAGAATTCTTAGGTTTGCAGCTGCGAGAATGATGTTAGCTCTAAAGTTAGCTTTCACAACATGAAACATGTAATTTTCATATAATAAATTTTAGATTTATAAAACAAAGATTTTGTAATGAAGTTATATACATGATAATTCATGTTCACATATTTATCTCCTGGATATCTATGAATTTATAAATATAATTCTAGAATTTTTACATTATAAGAATATTTTTCTGTTCTGACTATAGTTGTGGGTGAAGGCTTTTAACTCTTATTGTTCAGATGCAGCCGAGCATTACACCGATATCCCATTCTTCTATAACTCTACATATCTGGTTGTTCCTTTCATTGAATGTGCATGCATCTATTTGAGTACAAATTCAGGTGCGCATGTGATTTCTTGTACTTTCATTGGTCTTATGAGCAAAGATGTATGTATGCGTATGTTAGAATACTCTTTTAGAGTAAGGAAATCTTCCCTTTTTGTTAAGCGAAAAAACAAAAAAAAGAAATTAGGTACAGATATGTATATATGCGTGTGATGTATATATACGTGTACTGTATGTCTATGTGTGTATATACTCTTATGTGTGTATATACTCTTATGTGTGTATATACTCTTATGTGTGTATAGAAGTTTTCTATTTTCTCTCTTTCCTTCTCGCTATACGTTATGAATTAGATTTTTCTAAATGTTGTTTTTTAGTTTCCGATGAGCCATGTACGAAACAGTAAATATTTTATCGGAATAAAATTATGGATTAAATATTTGTTTTATTCACTCTCAGACTTACAGGTATCTAGTTTGGCAGACATTGTTTAGTTTTAAACATGCTAGCCATAGAATACATGTATTTTATATGTGTGTCTATGTATTTATAACTACTACTACTACTAAGAAGAAGAAGAAGAAGAAGAAGAAGAAGAAGAAGAAGAAGGGGTAAACCGCCTTACTAAATCATAGGTACTCTTAAAGGTGGTTTCCCAGTTTTGTGACTTATATATTCCCCACGTGGATGGGACGTCGGTCCATCGCAAGAATATTCATATTTGCCAACCGATTGAAATGGAATATCGTGAAATGAAGTGTTTTGCTCAAGATCACAACGCATCAACGGGTCTAGGAATCGAATCCACAATCTTACGACCATGGTTTGAAATTTCGGCACAAGTCCAGCATTTCCAGGGGAGGGGATAAAACTATTGCATCGATCGACCCTGGTGCACAATTGGTACTTATTTTATCGACGTCGAAAGGATGAAAGGCAAAATGGACCTCAGCGGAATTTGAACTGAGAACGTAAAGACGGACGAAGTGCCCCTAGGCATCTTATCCGGCGCAGTAATGATTCTGCCAGCTCTCCGTCCTTTTCCTCCACTATTAATAATCCTCTCAGCTGAAGGCACAAGGCCTCAAATTTTGGGGAGGATACTTGTCGGTCGCATCGACCCTAGTGTTTCACTGGTACTTATTTCATCGACCCCGAAAGGGTGAAAGGCAAAGTCGACCTCAGAGGAATTTGATCTCAGAATGTAGCGACGGGCGAAATACCGCTAAACATTTCGCCCAGCGTGATAACGATTCTGTCAGCTCGCTTCCCCTTTGCCCCCACTATGAATAATAATACCGTTTGTATATTCCACGCGATCCTACCTGTATGTGATTATTGGGTGTTCTCATAATTCATGAACGATGACAATGTTTCTTTGTTTATCATATTGATACATTCACAACAAAATAATTTTTATTATAAATAATGCTTAAGAATCCGTAATACAGAGAAAATAGTAAACATGTTTTATACAAAGAGAA
>NC_142939.1:57879006-57891506 GCF_046866305.1 Octopus bimaculoides | reverse complement strand
TAAGTACAGTTCAACGTAACGTGAGCTTCGGACCAGCCCCTTGGCGCTCAATATTCATGGGGTTGGTTTGCTGTGTACACAACCGGAATATTCTATTTGATACTTATCAACCACAGGCCGGGACCACAGGTTTATCCAAAACTACCTGGTGCATATCTTTTCAAATACCCAACTCTATCTGAGTCCTTTACTGTATGTGTGTGTGTATGTGTGTGTGTACGTAGGTATGCATGTGTCTTTGTATGTGTTTTCCACCCCTGCGTTTGACAACCGTTGTTCAATTGTTCATATCCTCGTAACTTAACCGTTCCACAAAAGATATCTGATAGAATAAATACTAGACTTTAAAAAAAATAATAAGTCCTGGGGTTGATCTTCTTCGACTAAACCCGACGAGGTGGTGTTCCAGTATGGCCGCAGTCCAATGACTGAAAGAAGTGAGGAAGAAACGATTGTATAACTTCTCCCACTCCACACCTCATTTTTGCATAATATTTCTGTCCCTCTGACACGTCGCTGCAATATTCTGTTTAATGAATCTTTGTACTATTCTTTCTCTATTCAAGCGTTTGTGGATAATAAAGAAAAAAAAAGATTCCTGATGTGAAATCTTGAGGATCCCGAAATATAGCAATATAAAAAAATATGTAGTACTATGTAGGTGCGATCTGGTAGAATCGTTAGTATACCGGACAAAATTCTTAGAGGTCATTTCATCCGTCTCTACGCTCTGAGCTCGAATTCTGCTGAGGTCGACTTTGCCTTTCATCCTCTCAGGGTCGATGAAATAAGTACTATGATTGACTAGCCTCCTACCACAAAATTGCAGGCGCTGTTGGTATTGGAGAAGAGATTATCATCTGCAGCAGCAGCAGCAGCAGCAGCAGCAGCAGTAGTAGTAGTAGTAGTAGTAGTAGTAGTAGTAGTAGTAGTAGTAGTAAAGTGAAAGGCAGCATGAGTAATGTGTCAGTGAAAATTCGTCCCTCTAGAAACAGATATCAAGTTTCTTTTGTGTAGCCTGAAACCATTTTCCTGTGTGATTTTATTTTTAATCCTTACAAGCTGTGAAGATATAATTCTAAATATTTATATAACTGAAATGCTTAGATTGGAATATTTTAATATATTCATGTGCTTTTAGCTTGAAAAAGGTCTTTAAATCATCTTCTCTTTTGTCTTCTTTTATCTGACAAGCTAACAGTATAGTCCTGTAGACCTCAGTAAACTAGGATATTCAGCCTTGATTTGAATTATTCCTTCATTCAATTCCTGATGCATAAGACACAAAACTGATTTCAAGATGGATGAGCAACTTGTCAAATGCTTCCTCCCTATTCTCTCTTTAGTATCTTTCCTGTAGAATAATGAGTGATGCTCTAGGAGTTAGGACCCTATCATTAATTTATTGACCATTGCAACAAATATATTTTGCTATTGATATCGCTGTTAATTTGTTGTTTGGCGGATCCAGAACTCAAAGCTATTCATACACCGGAGATTGTTCCTTTCAGCCATGCTATTTTAAATGGTATAATAATCAGCCATAGAATGTTGTTTTCCGAATACTCACTCCAGAGAATTAGCACTATATAATGACTTTCTCCCTCAAGAACACTGATATAGTGCATCATAACAGTTTGGCATTCCTATTGAAAATTACAATTACAAAGATATCATAGACTGAAAGAATCGATACACTGAAGGAAATTAATCTCTCCAGCAAGCATAAAGCGAGTTTAGAATGCAACACGCAGCTGTTTAATAATTAAGTTATTTGTCAAGTTTTCTAAAAAGGGCTTTCCCTGCTTGATTGTAACGTATAATCTAAAACTATGAATTCTTAGGTACCATGAAAGAATAGAATGAACAAATGGATAAATATTCAAAGCAGCTAGGATTTATAAGATGAAAGTCAACTGACACTTACCCATAAAGAGAAAACATTAATAAAGGTTCACGTGAATTTCAAATGACGATGTTAGATAAGAATGAACGTGAATCGCAGTTAACTACTAAATTCTTATTTATTTAAAACCATAAATTGTGTAAACTGAATAAATTTGACTTTACTGAATAGTGGGTTTTCAGATACTGAGCATGTGTAAAAGCTTTCATGGTAGATATTCTAGAAGGTTTGACAAAGGTTATGTTTATTGTTTCTAAAGATCTAAATTAATATTGTAAAGCCCTTTGCGCGCTGTTGTTTATCGTCTTCATGCTCCCCGGCTACATATTCTTTATATTTAGTGTAAATATTCAATAAAAACTCAGGTTGAACTGCAGACCTATGTAAGCTTCATTTACAATACCGTAACAAAAGGAAAAGGCCAAACAGCATTGCGTATCTTGGATTCTCCGTCGGTACCAACGATGAACATTGAACTGACCGACTGACAGAATTTCTAGTCATGAAGTCAACTGGTGACTATGTGGCTGAGTATTCCACAGACACCGTAGCTGTCTCAATGAATTTGCGTGACGCGATATGAAAAAGTTAACCGTTTGAAAAGTGAGTATAGTTGAGTGAGAGAAATAACGAGGAAGACACAGAAAGAGCAAGGAGAGAGAGAGAGAGAGAGAGAGAGAGAGAGAGAGAGAGAGAGAGAGAGAGAGAGAGAGAAAGAAAGAGAGAGAGAGGAATAAACATCAATGCTAGATTGAAATTTTATATATCCTCAACAAGAAAAGTAAAAAGTAAAGAAAAATTGAAATTAACGGAAACTGAGTGATAAATGTGCGTGTATATATATATATATATATATATATATATATATATATATATATTATTTTGTTTAAAAGAGTTCCAACTCTGTCTGTTTTTTATGTTTTATTTATATTCTTGTAAAATTAATGTGGGATATAGAATATGGGATATACAATATATAATATAAAAATGGATGGTACAATGAAATAAAGTATTGAATGTCTTATTGAATATATGGAATATGTCTTATTGAATATTTGAAATATTGAGTGTTCAATATAAAGGATTAAATATATAAAGGCGAATACATATTTTCTATACCTTGTGGTATTTGATCAGGGCCGGTATGACAGACTTTAACAGACTGTAATAGACTGGCTGGTTTTCTGTCTTTTATACCAATTCCTTTGGACAGCAGCAGTATGTGTTTGGCTATTTTTAGAATTGATGCCAAATATATATATATATATATATATATATGTGTGTGTGTGTGTGTGTGTGTGTGTGTGTGTGCGTGCGTGAAAAGGTTGAATTATATTTCGCCCTTTAATTTGGAGGATTCCAAAAAACGATTTCTAATAACGATTCTTCATATTTTGCTGGTAGCTTACAGGCGTAAGTTTGCGAATATGAAAATAATACTTGTATATGGTGTGTTATGTGAATTTATGGAACGGTATCCCATAAAACTCAACAAATTTGTTAAAAATGTAGGAGAGATGGTAAAATTTGAAAGAACTTTAACTCATGCATACGATCGTTTCAAACAATGATATTAAAATATGAAAATTCATGGTAGAATAGAAATAATTAAATTAATTTGATTAAATTAAATTAGTTATTTATCACTGTTACCTTCAGTGCAAGAAGTATAAAGAAAAAATTATTTTTACACAGGACTTGATAAAGGAAATACCAGAGAATAATTTCGGATATACATATTTATCCTTATGAAAAATACGAGCATCATAAAAAAGAATGTGAGTATAGTTATGACTAAACTAAAACTATATATATACTCGCTTTAAGGATATTGCGAAAGGCTCGCTTGGGGGCTCAAACTTCCGAGTTCTTTTACAGGACTTAAATATACTGAAGAACCGTTGCCAAAACTGTGTGAATATGAGAGGGGAATACGTTGAATAAGATCATCCTAATTAACTGATCGTCCTGTATTTTGTTTTATCAAAAGCACCACTTCGTATATATGTGCGCGTGTGTATGTATATGTTTCAATGTGTGTGTCCATGTGAGTGACTGTTTGTTCGTACACATGGGAATACATGTATTATTACCAGTCCAACCCGTTTTATATGCATTTCTCCCATCAGATATCCTTTGAAACTACATAAAGGACGCAAGGAGGTAAATAGTATGTAAACTTCTTCTCTAAAACTGTCCGTGTGGTTGTTTCAAATAAGAAAAAAGTATTACAAATTATTTGTATATAACGCACATTTAACAAAATTGATTTAGATATTTCAAATAACCCTATGTAAATAACACGAACACGGTTATAAATTTGATTGGGCAGAATATATATTTTAAAAGCTTATTAAAATCTGATCATAAGAAATTCTAAGATTCTCAACAATATTCATAAGAAATTGGGTTTAGTTACTTATATGAAAAAATACAAATAGCAAAGAAAAACTGACGAAAACATTAGAGTGTCTGTCATCTAAAGTTTAGAAGCTGGGAGAAACCTAAAGTTGTGATAATCATAAAAATAAAATCAAGAAGTAATCACACGGTGGTAAAGCAGCATGAAAATATAGCCATTTTGTTAAATGAAAAGGAAATAAATGGATGTTTGTACGTAAAAGTGTATGTGTGTATATATACATACATACATACATACATACATACATATATATATATATATATATATATATATATATATATATATATATATATATATATATATATATATACACGCATACATACATACATACATACATACATGCATGCATACATACATACATACACACACACATACATAGATATATATATGTGCGTATGTGGTGTGTGTGGTGTGTATGTCTTTATATGTATACAGGTATGTGTGCGCTTCGGTTTGTGTGTGTGTGTGTGTGCGTGTGTGTGTGCGTGCGTGTGTGTGTTATACTCATTTCGGTTTCATGGTACAGAATAACTATAATTTCATGTTTCGTTGGTGCTGAATAATTACATGTTTCTAAGAGTTAGATATGTAATCTCATCAATATATATGTGTATATATATATATATATATATATATATATATATATATATATATATATATATAAATATATATGTATATATATTACATATGTATGTATTAATATATATATATATATATATTTATACATATACAGGAGGGTGCTAATGTCTGCATGAAGCAATGGATTAGAAGATGTGTTTAATATTTTTTAAAGCCAAGGGAATGCAAGTTATAAGAAATAATACAAGTTGACGTTTTGTACTTTTACTATATATTTAAATATTTCGGAAGTGTGGCCCCTTTTCAACAAATATTCGGCGAAGAAGTGTTATTAGCTGAAACTTGTGTATGTATGAATGTATGCATGCATGTATGTATGTATAGGGGAATTCACAAAAAAACAGACGAAGACGGGTTGTGTAGAAAACAAATAAATGTATTAGTATAACGCTCGGGAATTGAAAAAGTCTTTAACGTTTCGAGCCGACGCTCTTCCACAGAAAGGAACACAGAAAGAAACAGGGAGAGAAACAAAGAAAGAAAAGACTCGTAGCAAACAAGATGATGTAGACCTGAAGCACACCCATCAGTGTCTACGGAGCTAAGGCCTAAATGCAGAGTGTGAAGGCTTCATCTTGGCTGACCAAGATCAGAGCTTATTAACCTAGAACTATGATGCCAATGTGATTAAAAATGGTGTAGACCCAAAGTCCCGATACTGCAACGATGGGATATAAAAAGTGGACCACGTAATTTCTGTTTTTAACGTTTTTGCACCTGTAGAGTACAAATCAAAGCATAGCAGAGTTGGCCAATATCTACATTGAATAATGTGTCGCCATTATAAAATCAAAACTGCTGACAAATGGTACAAGCACCACCTTGAGGCAGTAATTGAGTGAGAAAATGGAACAATTCTTTGGGACTTTATACTATGTACAGACCGGACCATCAAAGAAAAGAAACCAAATATTGTTGTGAAAGACCCAAACAATAAATTCTGTTTATTGATTGATATGAGCATACCTTGTGACCATAATATCTCTACAAAAGAATTTGATAAGCTCAGAAATTATAAAGATTTGCTAATCAAAATCGAAAAGATTCGACAGCTCAAGACGGTTACAATACTTATGATTGTAGAAGCACTTGGAATGATCGAAAAAAGAACTGAAAATTATTTCAGAATGATCCTTGGCTTAGCATCTATGCAAGAAGGGTTAAAGATTGTCTTAACTGGTACGTCATACGTATTGAGAAGAGCATTGACGCGGTAAATTCTTTCCTTTTTTCCTCTATTTTATATTTACTTTATTTTAAAATTGTTTCCCTTTTCTCTCTGTCTTACCATTTTCTCTGTCACATGACTTTATTAATAAACAATCTGGTGTATTTATTTTAATGACCTACTAATGTATACAGTATGATATTATAAACTCATTAAGATAATAAGCAAAACATCCAAAAGCCCAAACCAAAGTAACAGACGCCATGATGCAGTTATGCAATAACTAAAATTATAACTTAATACTAAATAATTTGAAAGACTAATATACAAATTGTTGCTAACATTTTATTTATTAACTGAAAAAATATTTCCTTAGCATTTGAATGAAAAATATATATATATAACTGCTTCGACACCCTCGTGGTAATATAATATTTGTTACGAATGATAGATAGTCGGGGTTTTCTGTAACTAGTAAATTATTTGAAAAAGATGTAATAGAAGCATATCTATAGAGCAAAGAATAAAGAATTACTATTGCAAATGGACATAAAACATGATTAATAGTAAAAGATTGTTAAGAATAGCAACGAATAAAAGCAATTTCTGAGAGGATAGACACTTTTGCAAAGGACGGATAAACGGTAAAAGATATTGTTAGAAAAAGAAACGAAAGAGCAACTTGAAAATGGAATTACAAACTGTGTTGCGAAAAACGATGGCAAGAAATTCCAATGCAATGTCAATATCTGTCAAATTTTACAGAAACTAAAGTGGATGAAATGCAATAATAATAATAATAACAATAATGATAATAATAATAATAATAATAATAATAATAATAATAATAATAATAATAATAATAATAATAATAATAATAATAATAATAATAATCGTGTATTATTATTGTGTGAGAAGGGTGCAGGTCTCAAAGCCGACACACATAGAATACATTTCTTATTGCCACAGAAGACCAATGTATTCTTACAATAATATATACATACATAGGTACATACATACACATACGTGTATATATATATATATATATATATATATATTACACATATACACGTATGTAAAATTATACTTATATATATGTGTGTGCGTGTGCGTGTGTGTGTATGCGTGTGTTTGCATGTGTTAGTATGAATAAATGAATGTATGTACATTTGTATGAAGCACATGGACTGGTGTGAAATACTAAATTATTTTTATATGCAGAATATGCGGAAACTGTAGATAAACATTCAATCATGCAGTATCTAACTGACAAGTCTTCGGCAAAATGAAATATACACCCATACACGTATAGTGGCATTGGAGCTTTCCAATCTCCAGAAAATATGCCAAAATCAATAAACAGCTTAAAAACAACACTAGCTTTATTATTCTTATTACTATTATTATTATTATTATTATTATTATTATTATTATTATTATTATTACAGAATATTATGCCATATTCCTGTCATAGAATGGCAAAGTTACAACACACTAGGAGGTGCTAATTCATACAGGCTGGGGTATAAAGGAAATTCGTGCAGGTATCATTGTTAAACACCATCAGTGAAATGACTTATCAATTCCCACTGACGACAGTATCTTTCAATGAAATGGGGAAACTGAAGATTTGGAACAAAAGATAAACAGAACATGGAGAATGTATTCATTGCAGGTATCTTGAAATGATGAAAACATGGCGGTAAAATATTATATTGGGAATCACAAACGCCTTGCCATATATAATATAAAGGCATATGGTACACAAATGAAACAGCGTTTATATAATATAACGTATATATCATTTTTAAATAATTCAAATGAATTTAATTAATTGTGGAATTATTGGAAATTATATCAAAAAATTACGGCAAAAATCTCTTGCAGAAAACTCAAACCGGTTATCTTACACCAAAGTAGTAATGAGTGATGTGTGACACTTTATAGGATAAAAAAAAAAAACTAGATGTAAGAAATTTTATAGAAATTTTAATGCCTAATATTAATCTTAATGTAATAATGATGATAATGCTTTCAAACATTGACACAAGGTCAGCAATTTCAGCAAACTCAGAATGTAAAGACGGACGAAATGTCGTTATACATTTTGTCCGGTGTGCTAACAATTCTGTTAGCAATGCTTCCGTGTGGCCATCAAATTAAACATTGAAGACCTGACATTCCAGTAGTTAATAGAAAAGAAAGAAAATACTGAAAAGTGACATAACATGTCCTGGTATTAACAGAATTGAAGAGAAAGAAGAAAAGTGAACAATTATGATGAATTGAGGTGGGAATTACGCAGGTTGTGGGCAATGAAGAAAGCAATAGTGGTTGGTGCACTTGGATGTATCAGCAATCAACTACCAGCACAGCTCAAATAGATTCGAATGAATTTAAAGATAGAACACCTACAAAAATCATCACTGGTTTGAACTGCCAGTAGTTCTCCACTGGATTCTTGAAGCATGATCAGTAAACAAGTGCCGAGGGGACTAGTCGATGACATTGACCACAGTGTTTCACTGATACTTATTTTATAAACCCCGAAATTATGAAAGGGAAAGTCGACGTCGGCGGAATTTAAACTCAGAACGTAGCGACGGGCGAAATATCGCTAAGCATTTCGTCCAGCGTGCTAACAATTCTGCCAGTACGCCTTACTTTATTATTATCATTATTATTATTATTATCATTATTGTTGTTGTTGTTATTATTATTATTATTATTATTATTATTATTATTACTACTACTACTACTACTAATAATAATAATAATAATAATAATAATAATAATAATAATAATAATCTATCGATTTGATGTAAATATAGAACGAACGTAATGATAGAACAATTTTATAAAATCATCATCATTGCTTGGAACTGCAAGAATTCTCCGCGAGGTTCTTGAAGTATAATCAGTAAACACGTGTCACCTTAGTCTGTTGGTTGAGGGCAGCTGACACTTTCCATCATACCTAGCATAACAATGCTGACATATTTCATGGTAATAACAATGATAACGATAATAATAATAATAATAATAATAATAATGATGATAATAATAATAATAATAATAATAATAATAATAATAATAATAATAATAATAATAATGGATACTTTTTTGCCACTCGGACTATGGACGAAGAGGAGGACGTTACAAAGACGCACATAAAGTGTCGGGGCAATTACACAGAACGGACTGATTAAAACAAAAGTAAACGTGGTATAGGCTCAGGCGTAGCTGTGTGACAACAAGTTTCTCTTCCAACCACATGGTACCGGGTTCAGTCCCACTGAGTAGCACATTGCGCATTGTCTTCTCCTATAGCCTCAGGCCGATCAGTACCATGTGAGTGAATTTGGTAAACAGAAACTTAAAGAAGCCTGTCGTATATATGTGTGTGTGTGTGTGTGTGCGTGCGTGTATGTGTCTTTGTGTCTTTGTTTTTCACCAGCTGCATCATTTTTTCCCCATCTTTTTACCTCTTATACTGTATATAATGCATATGTGTATTCCTTACATTTGTTAATACTGTTTATTTTTCTTTATCTTTTCTCTGATTCAATCATTAGACTGTAGCCATGCTGGGAAACAGCCTTGAAGAATTTTTAGTCGGATAATTAAATAAATTTGTAAAACGGTGCGTGAAAGCAATGAGAATGAAACAAGTGCATGTATCTATTTAAAAAACTGAATTTTGTCTAGGAACGTAAACCCGGAATAAATGTCGCTAAACATTTTTTCCGGTGTATTACCAATGTTACCAGTTTGTATGAGAACGATTGGATTCAAAACTTACCGTGCAATTGCTGTAATACGCACGTAAATGAGCATCGCTATACTGGAGGAAACATATCGTGAAGATGCTCCCCCGATTCTTATCAAACCGATATTTTATTGACTTCCATATATCTTATTTCTATTATTGTTAAGCTACTTCATTATTTACTGTTGACAACTTCTTGGTTAGCAAAACTACTCAGAGTTTCCCCACGAATTTCTTTATGAACTAATGGTTGTATCTTTTAAGACATTGACTATGTTTTCTCTCCGGTCCTCTCTTTTGTTTTTTTGTTTTTTTCTTTGATGATTGATTAGGTTTTGATAATTGTTTTTCATTTTTCTACAGGTGCTCTCCATACAGCTTCCTTTACTCATAATTATTTGAGTCAACTAATTAAAATTTTATGTGTTACAGCAGCGTTAGCGTCTTCACAAATTCATTCATCACAAACATCTCTTCAAGCTTTGCATATTTTAATTACCATAATTCACTAATTTTGGCATTGGACCGTGCAGAATTTTTATGCTACATTCATTGAAGAATATTATAATCCCCTTCATTTATATGAAAATATTTGGCGGGATGCATGGTGTGAAAATCAATATTCTTAAGACTTCAAGACATGTTAGGATGTTCAAGATATATTTTCATATTTTCTTTTAGTGAAGGAGCATGGCTTATTGGTTAAAGAGTCAGTTTCAAGGTCAAAGGTTTGATTCCGAGACCGGTGGCTAATTGTGTCCTTGTGTAAGGCACTTTATTTTACGTCGCTCTAGTGTAATCCTAGATAGATTATGACTGGTCATTTACGCAGAAGGCATTATTATTTATCTTTTCTCGCTATCACCACCTGCAGTAGAATGCACACAAAACAAGATATAGTTGCCTCCAAAGTGTGAATCATGGTAGTTTCATTTGACATATTCCTCTGTGCTGGCTTATGGTATGTTGGAAGTGATTATTAATTTTGGAGCATTCCTTCTGGACAGATTGCTTTCACCGCAGCTAAGGAGTTCAATCTCCCCTTACAAAATTCTATTTAACCCACAGATGGGGGCCTCACATTCTAGGTTAGAATGGACCTAGAATAATGGTGATAAAGGGCTGACTCCATACCCCGAACGAGTCCTGAGCCTTACCACTAGATGCAGGTTAATATCGTCCCAAATGCATAGAATGCAAATAAAAAATATTTTAATAGTTTTATTTATTGAATTGCGATCATGCTGGAGCACCACCTCGTAGAGTTAGTCGAATAAATCGACCATAGTACTTTTGTTGAATCTGAGAGTTAATTTATCGGGATTCTTTTACCAAAACGCTAGATTTAGGGGGCGGAAAAATCCATCACCGGTTTTGAAGACGTCGACTGTCAAACAAAGAAATACAAAAACAAAACAACACTCACCTACATATACATACTTATATATATATATATATATATATATATATATATATATATATATATATATATATATATATATATATATATATATATATATGTATATATATGTATGTATGATTGTATGTATGCATATATATGACGGGTATTAAATTCACAAGTCATTGGTAGGCCCGGGGCTATAGTAAACCTCACTTTCCCAAATTGCCACTCAACATAGAGCAACTCGAAATCAAGTAGTTGCGATGCGATCATTTAAAAGAATCTTCTTTATCAACAAGAAACCACTGCCACCCAAAATATCATAATCGAGAGAGTCCTAAACTATCAACATCGAAGAAAATATCGCACGAATGAATAAACTAATAACATCGGAAAATGTCAAGTAGCGTATCAAAAGAAATGTTGAGAGAGCTAACAACGCCACTTGAATGAAGTATCAAAAATACATAGCTGTATGATGAACTGGCGCAGGCATGGCTGTTTGGTTAAGAAGTACCGCATTGTGACTAACTGGATTTCAGTTCGATAACACTGCATGGGAGCTGCGTGGGAACTAGGGAGTACATTCGGTATATATATATATAATTTTCCAGAGGAATTTAAAAGTTAAAAACCTTATAATATATATATATATATATATATATATATATATATATATATATGAGTTACAGGCTATAGTAAATGTGACTCGCCCAAGGCACCACGCACACGCACTGAAACTTAACTCAGAACCACGTGGTTGAGAAGCAAGCTTCTTAACATACAGCCACACTTGCGGCATGTTTATATATATATATATATATAAATGTGTGTGTGCGCGTGTATATATATATATATATATATAATTATTTATTATTAATTGGGACTATTTATCTCTAGTGGCAATGGTATATTTACAAAGATATCAGTCAAATGATAAGTGACATTGTAAAGAGTATAAAATAATAAAATCATACAAGAAATTTATTAATATTGGTTTCGAATTTTAGCACAATGTCAGTAATTTCGGGGCAGAGAGTAACTCGATTACATCGACCCCAGTCCTCGAATGGTACTTATGTTATCGCCCTTCCAAAGGATGAGATGTAAAGTTGTTCTCGGCGCAAATTTGTACTAAGGACACGAAGTGTAAACGGGCGAAATACTGCTAAATATTTTGCCCGACTTGCTAAC
>NC_142939.1:57869006-57874006 GCF_046866305.1 Octopus bimaculoides | reverse complement strand
ATTCTGCCTGCTCGCCGCCTCGAAATATATTACTGATATTAAGAATGCTCTAGCGGGTAGTAGACCACGATTCATTAGCGCGATAGTTGAGCAGTGATAAATTGCTCGCCGTCTCAATCCCCGACTTCGGTGTCTTAACGTGGTTCTGCTGTTTTTCTTTTTTTTTTTTTTATTTCTTACTGAAATCGCTATTGTTTGGCTTGATTAGAGAGGGTGAAAGAGGAGAAGTTTGTTTTCAACCTTGTCTGTTAGTCTGTTTGTATGTCTGTGTCTCACATGTATCATTGTATAATTATCATTGTCATATGGAATAAATTTATTATATACCAGTGGGCTTATACATATACTCATACATATATATATACACACACGCGCGCATATGTATATGTGTGTGTGTGATATACACATAGAGGCACACACACACACGCGTACACACACTTACTCACACACACACAAACACACACAAACACGCACACGCACAGATAGGAGAGAGAGTGAGAGAGATTATTTGTAGTAAAAGTTGATAACTTGTTACTCTGAACAATTATGGGCGGGGAAAGAAGAAAGCCGAAAAGTAATAAAACGAACAGAAAATATTTGAAAGAAAGAGGGAAGTTGGGTCTCCTTATTTAACAAATTTGACCATTGAGTGGGATGTCACCAGACAATCAGATTAGGAACAAATTATGGAGAAAAAAAATGGGGTCTGGAAAAAAATGATATAACATCAGTATAAACTTTTACTCAACTACTATCCTAGTCCGAGTGATGCGGCCATGTTAGTACCCTACTTATGCAATTCCTATGGTAACTAAAACCCTTTCTATGAAACGAGGGAGTTTGATGCCATTTCTCTCAGTTGCGTTTCTTGCTGTGATATTTGTTCTTTTGTATTGAAGTGCTTCTAAAACACATTCACACACCGTGTAGATTTCTCAAGTCTTTTAGCAAGAAGCAGAAAACCTAAAGGACCTTGAAGCCTAACATGTTTAAGAAGCTGGTCCTGAATTTTGATGAGGAAACTCAGTGACCTTTAGGACTTTGCGGGGGGTGGGGCACCGGTTTTGCGATTGATAGAGCTCAAAATAAGTAGTGTTAGAAAGAATTCATTTTTATCCTTTATATTTACTTGTTTCAGTCAATTGACTGCGCCCATGCTGGAGTACTATCAGGACGGGTTTAATTCGAACAAATCGACCCAATGTCTTACATTATTTTAAGCGTACGTATTCTATCAGGCGCTTTTGCCGAACCGTTAATTTACGGAAACGTAAACACACCAACAGCGGTTGTCAAACGGTGATGGGGAGACAAACACAGACACAAAGGCACCCATTTTGATATATACATACATATGTACACATACACACACACACACAAACACATATACACGATGCTATAATAGAAGACACTTGTGCAAGGTACCACGCAGCGGGACAGAAACTGGAACCATGTAGTTAGGAAGCAAACCTCTAACCACACAGCAATGCTAATTATAGAATAATCTAGATTGTAATTCATTAATATAACCCTCTCTCTAAACTAATTTCAAAGATATTTTCTGCGTAAATACATTTTGCATGATTTTCTGCCTTTCTGTCCATTTCCATAATGTTTTCCATATTCTTAAAAGCGCTAAGTCCTTCTCCTCAATCCTTCCTTTTATTAACGTTTCAAATAACAATGAAATTTGCGGCATCAAACTGATACTTCCAATATCTAAATAAAACTTATTTAAGGTACTGGAATGTTTCGTGCTCGCTCTTATCTGTCGGTTGTATTCTGATCCAGTGATTCGATCAATATATATATATATATATATATATATATATATATATATATATATATATATATATATATATATATATATACATACATGTGTGTGTGTGTGGACTGTTGGCGATTTTTTTCCCTCAGTCTTCCTGTTCTCTTGGACTTTCCTCTGTCCAATACAATCTCGAATGTAATATGACCCACCACCTACTTTCCAAGCTAAAAATCAGTCATGCATTTTGTCCTCTTACATCACGTCGTTGGTCGAGTGCATCCGTAGGTATTATACTTTTGAGCAGTCAGCATAATATCGAAGCAAATTTTAAGATATAAATCAGAAAAGTTAGAAGAAGACTAAAATCTATATATATAAAAAAAAGAAAAATGACATGTTTCCTGCTCTTCTGAATAACTTTTGCTTAAAATCTATTCAACAAAGATTGAAGCACAAATTAAAAAGAAAACAAACATCATTGTTCATCAAATGTGTTTATAAGATAAAAAACCATGACGTCTAATTCATCATTTCATTCTACAAATATCTTGTGCTATTCTTCTTGGTTTAGCTTTTCATCAGAGTCTATTCTTGCCAATTCATCATCTTCTCCCCCGGTGTCTCTAGTTAAATCCCGATCAATTCACAGCAGTTTCTCTTCCGTTCAATACAATTTATTACCAGTACCAGTGTTCAAAAAAAAAAAAAAAACAGCTTTTGGAAACCATAAGTTCAAATAAAGCATTCCAGTCTACGTTGCTCTACGTGCTAATAACACTCCTCGATTAGCTTTATAGATTATGTAGGGCTGATTTTTCTGTCTTATCGGATGGTATTCCTAATGCCTAATACTTTGTAACGACATGAAATGGTTGAAAATTACGCAATAACCTACACCGGGGTTTTCATATGAGTTTTCATTTCTTCTCTGTATTTCATTGATTAGAAGTTGGAGCTGTAAACTTTAAACTGGTCTAACATCGGTGTCTTAACTTTTCTCTAGAAAACCATCCTCTCACCATCTGGCCAGCCTGTAGGGTTTTACTATATAATAATCTTAGGAAGAAAATTTCAGAATTAGCTAATCAGATCTCTATAAGAGATGAAAGCAGTAACTCTACTGACGTTACTACCATTTCAACCCTCCTCCGGTTAAAGTAGTAGTAACGTCGGTTCCTACAGAACAGCCATGTTCAAGTGGCGGTAAACAACTTTAAAATTGGCTTTCTTATAAAAATTAAACGTGGGATTTGTGAATATAGAACTGCAGAATCTGAAGGTTTTTTTTTTTTTTGTACCTGTTGAATCCTATTGTTCAAACTTCAGTACTTTACCTCTTTCTTCTCTCTGATATCGGCGTATATTTTATGTTTATATCCTTATATTCTAAATACATTATATTGCATATTAGCCTATGGGCCTAAATCCTAAGCTTTTTTAAACATCTTATACAATCTTTTATATATTTTTTTAATTATTTTTTTATTCGCTTTCTTCTAATAATTTTGAATATTAATTATTCGTAATCTATATATCTAATTTCTATATATTTTCATGCTATAACATTATAACTATGTTGAATTATAATAGTTCTCTTTTCTATTGTGGATCTGATGACCACCCCTATTTTATTTTATTTTAAAATTTTATTCCATTATTTTGCAAAGTCTTTAATACGCTAATGAATTCAAGTAAATTCAGCTTCCTCTATCTCCGTCTCATTATCATCTCCTCCTTATCACTCACTCCCTTGTTTCTACCCATTTGCGAAGATTAAGCCGACATATGTTCCCATCACTTTTGATAATTTCGTAGGCTGAACCGACATTAATTGCTTCTCTCACCACTGACCATTGGACATAAACATCGGCCTTAGGATAAAAATCTAAACGAACGGAACCGATCCTTCCTCTATTGTTAGTTTAGATAAGTTTGAATAACTGGCTCACTTGTGTCAATTTTCTCCTCCCACTACTGTAAACTCTAATAACTCCTAAATTCTTCTTTATTCTGACCAAATATACACTATTCTGCTAAGTTCATTCTGCCAACTAAATTGTAGCAGGATCAATGTAAATAGTTTTACTCCGTGAATTTTGTTAACTATGTTGAATAAGTCGAACTGTCCTTTATGTTTGACGATCATGAATTCATCTGACGAAAACGGTTTCTTTACAATAATGTAATGTTCTTATTATTCAATTAAAGGAGTCGTTGGAAGCGGCGGAAAAAAATTGAAACCTGTACCTCCTTGGCATTCATATTATTTGATATATATATATATATATATATGTGTGTGTGTGTGTGTGTGTGTATATATATATATATATATATATATATATATATAGAGAGAGAGAGAGAGAGAGAGAGAGAGAGAGAGAGAGAGAGAGGGAGAGAGAGATAGAGAGAGGGAGAGAGGGAGAGAGAGTAGGAGGGAGAGAGAGGGAGGGAGAGAGAGGGAGGGAGAGAGAGGGAGGGAGAGAGAGGGAGGGAGAGAGAGAGAGATATGCAAATAAACAGACATAGCATTATATATCTGACAGACACCTATGCACACATACACACGTATATGTGTGCCTATATGTTATGCTTCGTCTATGTTTTATATTCATAAACTGATACTACGTAATATATTATACAACAAAGTATTTGGTTAACAGTATGCTTAGAAATGACAATTTTTCTGTTGGTTAGTTACGAACATCTGTATTCAAATCTTGCCTACTAAGATGTTGTATTTTATCTTCCTACATATATTCATGTACAAATCACGTTACTAGACTCTTTATAAGCGAACATACCATTCCCCACCACATGTATTGAATTATGCTTAAATTATAAACAAATATATTAGACCAAAGTGTTGTGGTGACTGACTAAGGTGATTTATTTAAATACAATATACAACCGATGTTTTATTGAATCAGCCCCAGCATAATGTGTAACGAAAATGAAACGAGACGCCGAAGACGACAAATAACATAGAATTCTTGTTATTTTCAAAATAATTATTGAGATGTAAGTTTTGCTTGGATCTAATGCTAAATACGTTTTGTTTGATTTACAAAGAAAAGATGAACTTATATTGGTGTTCATCTATAAAAAAGAAAGCCGCCTCCGTTTGGTTGCTTGATTTAATCTGCAGGAAATAGTAAATCTAGGTCTCACTACTCAAATTCCATCTCAGTATCTTAAAAGAAGGTATTTTTGATGATGGTTTTGAGATCGTATC
>NC_142939.1:57764006-57864006 GCF_046866305.1 Octopus bimaculoides | reverse complement strand
TCATCCTTTAGAGGACGATAAAATAAGTACCAATAAAGCACTGCAATCGATGAAACCGGTCAAGCACTTCCTCAAATGTTTATGCCTTGTTTCTGTAGCATTAAGGAACAAATGTTGAGATTATGAATAGAAGATTTATCGTAATAAGTCCTAATAATTATGGAGGCGATAGCAAATATAACTACTTTGAATTGATTACGAATTGAATATTATTGATTATACATTTGCTTGATGGTGTTTCAATCTAGATTGATCCTGGTTCCGAAGATAGATGATGAAAAGTGTCCCAGTCATAACCAAAACACCAGTTTTGTATAACTGTTCACTGTATGTAATACAACATTACTTGATGTCATAAAACGTACAGATTAAAAAAGAGAATTTTCTTTCGCATTTTTTAGCAAGACATGTTAAGAACTATAGACTTCTTCATGGGCGCGAAATAAATATTTAGTTTGCTTTGATAGTAATGTGATTATTGCGCAATGCTATAGAAATGGTTCATGAAATTTCAAAAATCTTGTATTGTTAATATTATCGTAAATGATAAATGGATATTCTACTGAAAGGATCCCTCACTCAGAAAAAGAAAGCAGTGTAAAGAAACAAAGACAACACAAAAGCCATTTAACATTGTCAGTGTATTCTGATACTAATTGTCACAATTTCACAATCCTATTTTGTTTTCAGTAATAACTATAATGTAGATATATTTAGGAACCTAATAACACTTGTATTTTGACGAAAATTGTAGTGTATTATGTTAGAGGAAAAAAATCAATATGTCTGACGTCTTAGAAATAGAAGTTGTAACGAAAGGAGAGTTAAAACAACTTTGCAAAATAAAGTTGTAAAGTCACCTAGCTCTAATTCTGATATTGCACGTTGAATATTGCAAGAAGTTATCTAAAACTTTTAAGTATTACATTTTAGTATAAAATTTGAAGTAGTTAACTGAAGCCATACACAAACGTACATATATACACACATGATACATGCATACATACATACATACATACATACATACATATATGCATATATATATATATATATATATATATATATATATATATATATATATATATATATGTATATATATATCACTGCACGCAAGATTTTTTCTATCTATCTATCTGTCTATCTATCTGTCTGTCTGTCTGTCTGTTTGTATATATATACATACATATATATATATATGTATATATATATATATATATACATATATATATATATATATATATATATATATATATATATATATATATATATATATATACATAGAGTGAGAGAGAGAGAGAGAGGGAGAGAGAGAGACAACGAGAGAGAAAGAGAGAGGGTGGGAGAATGAGATTAAAGATTATGCATCAACATAAATTGGGAAGTTTCTCAATCGCCATATGTCGTGAGTAACAAGTGAAACAGGCATGTGCTCTTACTAATCAATGTTAAATAATTCTCCATTTTATATTTTATTTTTAGGCACACTGAAGTTTAAGAGTTATAAAATTTGAACGCATAAAAGGTAATGAAACCATTTCAATCTTTAGAAAGTGGAAAATATTTAGAAATATGTTTGATAAATAGAAAAGTTTGTAATTTCAGGGAGATTTAGTCTCTGTTTTTAACAGATCGAGCGACTGTGTAAAGGCGTTCTCATTAGGTTATTGTACCAAGAAATTCTCTCGCTTTGACACAAGAGGTCCTTTTTTTCTCTCTAGACTCATCAAGTGTCAAGTGAAGATCTCAAAAATCGGCAATGGGGACGATTTGCTGAGGATGCTATTTTTGAGTAGCAATAATGCAAAGAAAATCAAATATAAGAATTTAGATTCAGTTTAACGTTTTTAACTACGACTTCAAAAAATCATCATCATCATCATCATCATCATCATTATCATTATCATTATTATTATTATTATTATTATTATTATTATTATTATTATTATAAAATGGATTCTTAAAATTATGAAATTGCGTTGGAGGCTTTCTCAATTTTATAGCTCCCTTTTAACTTTTACAGCTGAAACTATGAATTCTCTATCGTGTTTCTTTTAAGATTACTTTCTCATTAATACTAATGACTTTTCGATTTCATTATGATTATACTTTCACGTAATTAATTTACCTTATTTTACGATCATCAATATAACCATCTTGCATTTGATTCCATATTTTTCCTGCACCAGAAAGCAATGGGGAAATTTTCAGCGTCATTATTTGCATATACCGAGTCAGTAAAATACAATGTACGACGTGTGCTCGTCGCTCTAAGATTTTGATCGCTGATTGAAATATTCATGATTAAGGAGCTCTAAATAACACGGAAGCCTGTATATAATTGTTACCAGAGGTGTCAAAAATCAGTTCAACACTGTTGTCGTGCCTGCAATTAATTTTAGATTGATTGAAATTTCAGCACAACTCTCTTAAGATTACTTTTCATTAACACCATGATAATGTTTTTCGTTGTGGTTATATTATCAAGGGATAAAATATTGTTTTTCGACTCTCCAGCTTACGATTTTTAGTTTGTAATGTACTGTAAATAAACACACACTCATACTCACACACGCATCCACCAAGCATCCCAATACACGTACACACAGACATACATACACCTATCTATGCTAACTCGGCATTATTTCAGAAAAAAAGACTTCTTGTTAGAATTTAGACTCCATCAAAAGAATAGGTAGACATGTATGTATGCATATTTACGCCCATTTTCAATATGTTTGTACGAATATCGCATGTATATATATATATATATATATATATATATATATATATATATATATATATATATATATATATATATATATATATATATATATATATGTATATATGCATATATTTATACATGTATATATATATAATGTATATAAATATATATATATGTATATATATATATATATATATATATATATATATATATATATGTATGTATATATGCATATATTTATACATGTATATATATATAATGTATATAAATATATATATATATATGTATATATATATATATATATATATATATATATATATATATATATATATATATATATATATATATATATATTATATATATATATATGTATATATCTCTATACACTATCATACAAACCTCCTTTTAAATTTTTTTAAATTTCTAATTTATATATATATATATATATACATATATGCCTGTAGGGGCGTATGTGTGTGTGTGCCTTTGTGACTCTCTCCAGCCACCCCTTAATAACCGGCGTTGGTGTTTACCTGTAACTTAGTAGGTTAGCAAGAGAGAGAGAGAGAATGTGAGATAGAGCGACAACATAAGTACCAGGCTAAAATATATCAGTACTGCAGTCGGTTAATTCAGCCAATACTTCTTCAAGGTGGTGCCCCAGCATGGCTGCAGTCTAATGACTCCAACAAGTAAAAGATGAAAAATTATCGTCAAACCTGTTTCTTCCAGTTACTGTTAATAATGTTTTCTCTGCTTCAGAACATCAAATCTGGTCCGTTATGATAGCATTTTTTTGACACCTTCAGTGTGAGATTCCATGTGGACTCATTCATGTTAAGAATGAGTATGCCCTGCACATATCTCGAGATTCTTATGTCAACACATCCGGGATTATGCATTCTATTAAGCGCTATTGACTTTGAATTATTGAAGACGGGTGTTTATGCCTAGGATCATATCTTCCTTGAGTTTACTCGATCATAGGAGACCCGAGGTTGAACAAGAACAATAGCATACCTACAATGTCGTTAATGACAACAACAACTACTAGAACGGAGATGATGGTGCAGGTAAAAGTGAAGCGGTAACAACAGGTGACCTGGTCCTTCACACAGATTAATTTAGGGAGACCTGTGATGAATTTTCTTAAAGTCTTTACTGAAGCACTTAGAAAAATACTTTAAAAGATTATAGCCATCATCTGGCTATATTTTCAGTCCACATTTCCCTAGAGTGCAATATGCAATTATTCCATTCCATATTTCAATTTTAAAAAGCCTCAGGGTGTAATTCTGGGAAGATTTGGCTGCTATTTTTAGGAGATAGATTAACCACGAAGAGGCTCCAATATTGAAGCGGGTTTCCTCGTTAACATATGTAACATTTCGCTTTTGTAATTTAGCCTTGGGTTTTTCCTGAATGAGCTGATTTACCAGGCTACCTCATCCTACTTAAAATGTGTGCACGAGACGAAATTATCTGTGTCCAACGTTATCTGTGTCCGACATTATTACGTTCATGGAATGAAATATAAGGAACATATGGATGATCTTTCTAGATCTTTCTAGTACATTGTGTGACTACATAGAGATATTGCACAGTTCATGTCTTTCTCCCTGTTTCCATTTGTTTTAGATTAACTTTTACTCGGTCAAGAAGTTTGAACTGGTTACAAAAGGGAATTGACTGAAACATAAGGAAAATCAACGTACGGAAGTATTGAACAGTTGAAACAGAATGAATTCTTAACTTAAGTACTGAGATCTTCAACAATGTTCGCCATAGATCAAGGACTGTCTCTTCTGGAAGTCACTATTCGTTGACACGTTTGAACTACTGCATTCACTCTTTCAGAACATCATACTTTGAACTCTTACACGCCAGTCACTTTCAATTAGATGAGCATAGAAATGTTTTACGAGAATCTGAATAACTTTACACGCAAAAGTCTACTTTATAGGCTTCTATCATACTTCGTTTATCATTATAGTCTTCCTTTTTCTCCTCTTTATTCATATTCATTTTTCTCTTCTTTACTAATTCTAACGACTTCGTTCTTCTTATTCCACACCTCTTACACTTTTATCGATTATCCTACTCGTTTCCAGTATATTCATGATGGAACTTTGTAATCTGCCGAAAAGCTGGGAATATGTAATTTTGAACACATTCCTTCCTTTAAACCGAGCTCGAATAATGTATACATGAAGCTATAATAGAAATTTCTTTTGATTAAACAGAAAGTGAATTACATATGATAGCTAGTGTAATCGTTTGAATCACCTCTAGGATCTCACTGGAAATTATTTTCTCAACCTTAGAATGATGAAAAGTAAAGGTTATCTTTGTTCGCTTTCAATACATAAATAAGGGGCCAAAAACTTGTTATCCGAACGTATAGTGTTTACACCAATATTCTCCAGATTCTATAATAATTGTTTAGTAAATATGAATAAAGCGAAATTTTTCTATTTCCCGATCGTTGGAATAGTTAATAGAGGTGTCCCAATGCATCTCCATAATATAAGAAATTTAAATTGTCTTTACTCTCGTTTATGATCGTGTGTACCTCATAACGAAAAACATTACTGCCATCTAGACATTTTTTCAGACATATTTTACCGTAGAAAACACTATCCAACGCGTGGTTATTTTGTCTTAGCTTGATATTAGTGAGTCTCTCCATATTGAACCACTCTCTCCGTATTGAGAGGTCACGGCTACGGTAATATAAACATTTGATAAGAATGTCGCAGAAAAGAATGGCAAGATACATTCTTCAAGTTAAACCAACAGGCAGGAGACCTAGGATAGACCAAGAACTAGATACCTGGATAATATCCATAGCCTCAGCTGACCACGGCTGACAGTTTAGCCAAGAAGTTTAATGGTGGTTGCCTCTGATAGGACACTATGACGGAGGTGCTCGAGAACTCTACCCCAATGTCCCTCCAAGGAATACTAGGAAAAAAAGAAGGCTGGATGGATGTAAAAGCTCTATTCATGAATGTTTCAAGATAGGTACGTTTTAGATTTTATCCATTTGAGATAATCATGCGTGTGATAATGCCAGAAGCGAATACTACAAAGGGACTGGATTTTCTGTAATGGGAGTATGTGGTGTCAAAGTAATACTCCTGTATTACCTGCATAAGGTAATCCGATAATGAAATTATCTACGTCTGTGATAGCGTCATAGATTCCAGGAAAAAGTTCTTAGAAAACACCAGCAAAAATACAAAACAGTAGTTTATCATGCGATACAAGCTCCTTAGACTAGAAACCATCTTGATTTTCATTGCATTCAAATAATTGAGTATATGCAACTCCCTGAAAGGGACAACTGTGTGTCAGAAGGTTCATTCTGAACTATTAATTACTGATTATCATTATATGATAAGGTTTAATTTGTGGAAAATTTAACTGCTATGTCTATCAGGCTGACCGATGCTACTTAGGTTATGAAAGTAAAAATCAATTGGTTCATGGATTAACTCGGTTCAGCTATATACAACTAGACTGAGGTTATAATTCAATTTCTTGAACAAGTACGTGTTCATTTATTTGGAGAGGGGATATAAAAGTATTTCATTGGCATATATGTCCTGCTTCCACACACACTGCATTACTGCTATAGCATTAATATCTACTGTACATACGAAAGAACTCAATTACATGAACACCAGTACTTGGGTGGAAAACATTGTATCTACCCCGGAAAGATGAGAAGAATGTGAAGGCTCTGGCCTAGCAGTTAAGGTATTGTATACACGAGAATAACATTGTGGTTTCTGTTCCTGCAACAGACCAGGCGGTGTGTTGAGTTCTTGATCAAAACACTCCATTTCATTTAGCTCCAGTCCACTCAGCTGTAAATGAATAACTATACTACCCACTGGTTTCCCATTCAGAGATGTTGTTCCGATCTCAGTCGCTTATACACGAAAGAAATTGGATATCCGGCCCTATGTGAACTGGGATTCGAGACAGTAATGTCCTGAGTTGATGATGATGAAAAATGAGTATCAAAAGAAACTCGGTGTAATTTGAACTCAAAACAAACAACGGCATAATTAATATCCGAAGAAATATTGACTGACACGTTATTAATCCTTGTTGACTATTTTATCTTTTGCTCTACAAGTTCTCCTAATCTGCCATTGGCTATAATATAGGTACTACTTATGTTTTAAAATGATATGTTAAGGAAACGAAAAGAGACGGCATATATATTCTTTAATGCTAAAATTATTGTTGATACTGCCTTCCTTCAAGGTCAGCTTCCCTACTGTGCATATCTCTGAGCAAAGGCATTGTGTCCGCTAACATCACTCTCGGAAATGTTCTTTTAATACTTCAATCATTAGGATACATTTTGAAGGAAATGTAGCTAATATTGTCAACATGCTGTGCGGCTACATAGGGATTCTCTTTGGATCGTACTACGAAAGTCCATTCGAGAAATATCATAGGGTTCAATAACTGCAATTAAACTGAGACAAGATACGTAATTGAAATAAGACAAAGGCACGAATTTGGATTGAGTACTGATATAGAGAACGGTGTATGGGATATATTAATAATTAAGTGATATTTCTCTTTTAGTTGGATAATATAAACAAAATAAAACTTTTGAAATTCTCAAGTAAAATGGGAAATGATTTCAAGAAATAATGAATATATGTCTCAAAGCTATGTTAAATAATTACAGACGATGATAGAAAACGCGTGCAGAATTTACTGTTCATAAGATTAACGAGTTTTCTCCGAGCTATATAATATTTTCTTGTTGAGAAAATATGACAGCACTGAGAATTCGCTCTCCCTTTCTCTCTATAGACTTCTCTTTCTCTATCCCTCTCTCTTCCTTTGTCTTTCTCAATATAGAATTTGATTATTCATCGTAATTCTATCTAGAACCAAGTCGGCGAGCTGGCATAACCGGTAGTGTGTTGGAGAAAATGTTTAGCGGCACTTCTTTTGTGTCTTTGAGGTTAACTTTGGTTTTCATCTTTTCCAGGTTGATGAAATAAGTACCAGAGAAGTAATAGACTCGAAGTAATCAAGTGTGTCTTTCTCCCCACTGTCCCCAATATATCAAGCCATATTCTGCCGTTGTAGATGTTACCTTTCTTTCTTTCTTTCTTTCGTGGTAGCTAAAACAAGCAACGATCGAGGACTGGAGTCGATGTAATTGACTATCGACCACTCCACAAATTTCAGGCCTTGTGCCTATAGACAAAAGAAAATTTTACCAACCACCTGCATCTTCTTTCTTGAGCCGCTGATAGAAGATCGATCGTCTCATACTCATATGTATATATACGGATCAGTTACAGTCAGTTTGAGACATAGGCTTTCTGTAAGGCAGGTATGACTAACTTCGATTTACTTCGGTATTGTCTCTCTTGTGGAACACGATACTGATTATATTCTTGGAGCTTGAAATGCAGTAATCATTCCAATAAAACTCCAAAACATGAATTTTCAGGCTTTGAAACCTATCACTCAAAACAAGAATATTCTTCATAGTAAACCGCTGGGAAAACTGCTTTTTGCCAGGTCAGATATGCCCCAGACATATATACATATTCAAACAGTTATGCTTAATTCACAACGCTGTGCACACGAGACTGCAAACACACGCCTGCTCGCACGCAACACATGCACAGCACACAAACATAGACTGCGCATATATATGTGTGTGTGTGGGTGGGTGGGGGTGTGTGCATGCGCTTGCGTGTGTGTTTGAAGGCGCGATGGCCCAGTGATTAGGGCGGCGAACTCACGGTCGTAGGATCGCAAATTCGATTCTCAGACCGGGCGCTGTGATTGCTTATTAAGCGAAAACATCTAAAGCACCACGAGGCTCCGGCAAGGGCTCGTGATGAACCCTGCTGTACACTTTCACCTCAACTTTCACTCTTTCTTATTGTTTCTGTTGTACCTAAATCTCAATGGGCCAGCCTTGTCCAACTCTGTGTTACGTTGAAACTCCTCGAGAACTACATTAAGGGTACACAGGTCTGTGGAGTGCTCAGCCACTTGCACATTAATTTCACGAGCAGGCTGTTCCGTTGATCGGATCAACTGGAACCCTCGTCGTCGTAACCGATGAAGTTCCACGATATATATATACATACACACGCACACACATACACATACAAATATACATATATGCAGACATTTATATACCTATGAAAATATACGTATATATGTTATATATATATATATATATATATATATATATATATATATATATATATATATATATATATATATATATATATATATATATATATATATATATATATACAGTGAGAGAGAGAGCCACATATTCAGTACAGCTTCATAGACTCCAGATAGCTGTAATCTACATAAAAAGTGTGGTCGCAAATATCAAACGAATCAGCATCTACACGCTGGTACAAAAGGTCAAGCTTACACTCGAAGATACGAAATTAAGACACATATACATCGACGCACGCAAGCGCGCACACACACTTGTATGTATATATGTATATGTGTCTGTCCGCGCGCGTGTGTGTATATTAGAATGTATAATTAATGGCTAAATACAAAACAGTACATTCAGACAATAAATTACATTCTTGTTCCTATATGTGGTGTCACATAACTTCTTTCATTTAGTATTAATTCATGCTTCTCGTTTACTACATTTATTGGAGTTATTTAAGCTCTATCTCTTTCTCAAAATAAACGTTTAACTATGATATACTGTATTATCATTATTGCCAAAATAGCTCTCTTGTGATTTGTATTTTTCGTATGAATGGTAATCACTGTATTTGTATATGAAATGTCACATTAATGATATTTATATATTTGTAAATCTATAAAAACGGATAATGTACGCATCTACATAGATATTCACAAACATGTCAGCTATCGTGTGCAATATATATATTTATATATACATACACACACACACACACACACACACACATATATATATATATATATATATATATATATATATACACATACCTAAATATATATGTACATATATATACACACATATATATATACATCTATATATATATATACATATGTATATATATATATATATATATATATATATATATATATATATGTATATATATATATATATATATATATATATATATATATATATATATATATATATATATATATATATATATATATATATATATATATATATATATATATATATATATATATATATATATATATATATATATGGAGTAGGGTACATACGTTTGTACGTATGTATGTATACGTTTCGTTTTGTATTTGGTTCGCAAGTTTATTGATGTGATCTCGTGTTGAAACAAATCTTGTTGTATCTAGGAAGGGTCAATAAACGTACACATTAGTTCAATTTCATTCCTTTATTATTCGTCAATCGGCCCATGGCCTAACCAACTAACTAATCGAACGTTTGTTTAATTTGTAGTTTAAAGTGTTAAGCAGGTGTTTGTGAAAGTTCTTTCATTGCTATTCATGGCCTTATGAATGACATATCTTCCCCCCTCCGGGTCTGTTTAGAATACCAATGAAAGACCTTTGACAAACAACTGATCGATTGTTTAACTAACAAATGAAATAAATGATCGATAAGTTTGTTTGCTAGGCAGCTAACAATTTGACTACGAATAAAGCAGTGAAATTGAATCAGTGCGTGTGTAATTATCATTCGCTTAATGACCGTCCCTAATTTACAACAATGCATATGTATATGTAATATATATACGTGTGTGTGTTTTGTTTGTATGTGGGTGCGTGGGTGCGCGCATTTGCAAGTATAGCTGTGACCATGGCAGTGTGGTTAAGATGATAGCTTTGTATGTCGTTTTAGCTGAATCCCACTGCACAGATAGATAGGTAGGTAGGTAGGTAGACAGACGGACAGACAGACAGGCAGGTAGATAGATAGATACATAGACAGACAGACAGACTGATAGATAGATAGATAGATAGATAGATAGATAGATAGATAGATAGATAGATAGATAAGTAGGTAGGTAGATTGGTATGTAGGTAGAGAGGTAACTATATAGTACGAGCAGACGTGCATACACACACACCAGGAGACATAAACACATGACTGTACACACGCACTCCTCATACAAAGTCATGTATAGGCACATGCGTATGCACACTACAGGCGCACGTATTTACACTCAAACTCATACGCATAAACACACAAGTGCGCGAACATATACATACATATACAGATACACACAAGCACACATGCACACAAGTACACATGCACACAAGCACACTGGCTCGCACACACATGCACGCAACTAGCCTCATGCAGCCAAACACGACCTCCATTGCAGACTAAGAAGAAAGTCATTGAAAAGGATGTAAGTAGTAACGAAAGAGCCTTGACAAACAATAACGAAACAAATAACTAACTCATAATAAAGGAGTCGAATTGTGCGAGTGCGTGTGTTAACAATATTGGCATAATGACTGCCTAGACACAACACAATTTGTTTAATCTGGCGAATTCACGTAAAGAATTTTGCAAACAAGATGCAAAAACGAAACGCACACACACACAAACACTCACATATATATTTGTGTGTGTGTGTGTGTGTGTGTGTGTGTGTGTGTGTGTGTGATATTGAGTTTGTGTTCGTCTCCCCCCAATTAGCAATGGCAGAAGAAGTAGCAGGCTTACTGAAAAAAGTATAATGTCGATTTAACGTTTTAAGGATTCTTATAGTGGTGCGGAGAAGGAAGAATGTTACCCTTAACCTGGAATCATGGCTCAAATGCTTGCAAAATGTGAATTCAGTTAAATGTCCCAAAAGATTAGTTTCGAGAGGCGATTCACTGATCACAATGTTAAGTCACCATCCAAGAATTCAGAACGCAAAGAACCAAGACAAATACTAAATATCTGCTCATCTGACACTTAACATTCTTCAAACTGACATTCTAGCTGACGCTTTAATTATATGGGTCCCGAAAGATGAAAGTCAAATAGATGTCGGCGTAATTCGAACTTAAAGTACAATAAACCGAAGCAAATACTGCGTGGTAAACAACATTGTCAATTTACTCCCTTGCGGTTTACATGTGGATGAACGAAAGTCAATACCTCAATGCTTTTAATGCTTTTAGTCTGGTGCCCTATCTTTTCAACATTACACACACGTGCACACACACACACACACATATAATGGGAGTTTTTTTTATGGAAAATGTAAATTTATATTCCACCCTGTAAATTCTTAAATAATTATTCATTCGAATTAAACACATTACATTTTTCCATGCGTCATTCATTGTATAAACATTCTGCCAAACGAATTCATTTTAATCCCATTAAAGTTTGCACAGCTTCTAATTAAATACCGACGAATTCGCTTTCTATTCGCTCATCAACACAAAATTTTTGAATCTGAATATCTTTATTTAATTACATGTGCTATGAGGAGGTGTATAATGCCAATAATGAAAGTTTAGTAATAACAAAAAGTAGGTTCATTATGTGATTAGTGTCATAAAGTAAATTACTTTCTACCTGATATTATGATAGTCTGTAAAATTATAGTTAATGCCTAGGTTAAATAAGTACACGTTTAACGATTGCAGAAATTGATAGAGATTCAAGTTAAATGGTACCTCTTTGAGTTAATAACATTTTATTTGAAAAGTTTTGTGATTCTACTCTTGTAAACTACAGTAGTTATATCAGAAATATAAATATATTAGTGCTTACCTGCATGTTTAGTATTAAATATGATTATGGGTGAGCGAAAGTAAAGTTATGGCTGTGGAGACACATCTCAGACAGTGTATGATTTATTAAGCCTTATCAGCAATAGAGGAACCCCCGATATGTTTACTGGTATTATAGGAGATAACAATGTATAAAGACGGTTGTAAAGACCATGAATGAAACTGAGAGATCAGGTTAAATGACAAGCATATCTATCCAAAAGTTTTCTCTCAGCCTTTCGTTTCAACGGCATATATATACACCCCATCCAACCCCACCCCATCCCTTACACCGACTCCCACATACTCCCACCTCTACCCCCACCCTCAGCATAACCCACACCCCACTCGCGCTTCCTCCACATCACATCACACCACCACGCACAAACTAGCACTGGCCACTTCCCAGTACCCACACCTACACATGCACACACGCACACATCAAGGTCACCAGCCCTCTTCCACACGCATATACACGCTCTCATATACACACGCACGCGCACCTTCGTTTTGGGATCACCACAACTTTATTATCCCCCCTTCTTCCTAGCTCTCCTGTATGACCCCTCTGTCCAGCATTCGCCATCAAAGATCGCTAGCCACTACACATTCTTTGTTTTCTCTCCCTGTTTCTTTCTGTGTTCCTTTCTGTGGAAGAGCGTATATATACTGATACAGACATAGAACAACACACAGACAAGATAGATTGATAGATAGATAGATAAAGTATTGATATAATCGCGGAAGATATAGTGATTCCTATTTTTAGTAAGCGATAACGAAACACATTAAACCAAATCTCGAACTAAATATATTCGTAAGCATAGGTAAAATCTGAAAAATTGTGTTATTAACTTCTCTCCGTTTCGCTCACCTTTCATCATTATTGAGGAAAGTCGATATAACTAGATACGATATTTTTTTCCAGTCTGTCAATCCTTCATTGTGTAGATGATAATATTTATTTGATAAAATTCATACGTGGGTTCGATATTTATTTCCGATATTGCTTGTAATTATTACATTAATAATAAATACTAAAACATCCGTGAAATATGGTTTGAAAAATTGTGGATGAACGAACAAGAGGTAAAAAGAATTCTGTATTTGTTAAGAAAATAAAGTAAGCTGGCGGATTTTGCTTTCCGAATAGGAAACATAAAATAAAATGTGAAAAGTTAAAATAACATAGTGTGATAAAAAATTAAAAAAAATATCCTTCACTTGGCATTCAAGCGGAAAATAAATCATTAACTTTCCTAGACCATGGCAAATAAATGAATAAATAAATACATAAATAAATAAATGAAATGTGAGATTGCTTGGTTATGAAGCTAATTACACGCCATGTATCTCAAAGACACACACCTTTCAGTATACATATGAGGATACATGCATACATACATACTCATATACAAACACACAGATGCGTGCGCGCGCACACACGCACACGCGCTTATGTATATATACTATCAACTTGGGATAGCTTTGATAGATACGCATAAAGCTATGAACAGCAGCAGAGAGAAATGTTAGATTCACAATGGTTTCAAATTTTGATGTAAGACTAGCCATTTTAAGGAAATTACATCGACCCCAGTGTCCACATGGTGTTTATTTTATCAATCTTAAGGATGAAAGGCTAAGTCAGTCCTTGTGACCGTAACGGACAAGATTATTATTATTATTATTATTATTATTATTATTATTATTATTATTATTATTATTATTATTATCATTATTATTATTATTACTTCCGCCCTGGCGAAGGCGGAGGTGTTGTCTTCAGTCGTGTTTGTTTGTCCGTGGACAAGATATCTGAAGAACCACTGGATGGATTGGGATGAAACTTTCAGGGATGTTTGGCCTGGTGACTGGCACGAATTGAGTAGATTTTGGGATCGATCCGGCACCGGACAAATATTCTGAATTACTTTTCCGGTTTTTAGGCATCAAGTGCTGAGAACCCACTCTAAGAGATAAACTATTTCAATCATCCTCAGCCATTTGTCTATATCTTCTCTTACTGTTCCCAACGCACCAATTACTGTAAGCAAGACATTTACTCTTCTCCTGTCCAGATTCTTCCTATTTCAAATTTTAAGGGATTATTATTATTACTACTACTACTACTACTACTACTACTACTACTACTACTACTACTACTACTACTATTATTATTATTATTATTATTATTATTATTATTATTATTATCATCATTATTGTTGTTGTTGTTTTCAGTCGTGTCTGTTTGGTTGTCCGTGGAAAGATATCTCAAGAGCCGCTGGATGATTCGGATGAAACTTTCAGGGATGTTTCGTAACTGGCTCGAACTGATTAGATTTTGGGATCGATCCGGTACCAGACAAGGATTCTGGTTTAGTTTTTATATATTCTTTACATGTATATGTAAAGTTTCACATAGTTCTCTTGTACATGAACACATACACATATATACTCACACATCTTCAGCATTGAATATTACCATCCCATTTCCATTGTACACCAAATTTGTACTTTCCATTGAAGTCCGAGAGTTCTTAATTCTCACGCCAGGCTTTGATTCCTAGTTCACCAATCACGATGGGCATCATAGTCACTGTTGCGATTCTATAAATATATTTCTCTCAATGGGAATATCTCGATAACTTTCAGCTTTCTTATTAAGCTGTCTTCAAAATGTTCAGATCTTTTATTACCGCTATTTCATTGAAGATCTATTCTCCAGAGGGGAGTGAAATCTGGTCGATCATGTTGTAGCTTCTTATCTACATAGATTGTCATATTGCACGTGATTTCAAATTCATCATTCTTTGCAACAGCCGCTGGTTAGTACTCGTACTAAGTATCGGTACATTCCAGCCCGTAATTCCTGCACATATCGCTGTGTACCTTTTGTGCTCCTTTATTGAGGCATTTTCTGTATTCATGGACCAATTTTGAGCATTCACTACTTATTTGTCAAAGTGTTTCAGATAACATATCAGAAACCTAGAGTTTTGTCCTATCGTACGTCTCATTGCTTATGTATATTATTCAAGTACCTTTAAGAGTTTGCAAACCAAACAAAGCTTGGCATTTGTATTTAGCAATTCTTTGTGTTTAGACATAGTACATTCGACATTTCATCATAAGAAATCGATTCATAAAAAAAAAAAACTACCACAAATGCTACTTTGCCTATGAAATCACACAAACAGAAGGTCGTCGTCATCGTCGTTGTAGTGAATAATATATGACGGCAGGCTGAATAATAGCGTTTGACATGTCGGTGGAAGATACACGGATAACATAAATATTTAAACCTAAAACACATAACAAATTCAGCAGAAGAATTGCTATTATTTGAAAAGGCTTCGTTTATTCCGATGTTCTATAAATTTCAGACGTTTGTTATTGGGCCTACTGAAAGATAGTTCTCAATGTTTTTCACAACATTAATCGTTTACAATATATTCGGGCACACAATATGACCTTGAATGTAGAATAATGATGTTTACAGAAATTACAGATTGGAGTAAATCATGCTTTAAGAACGATACAGTAATTATTATCTGACTGCTGTTTGCTTAAAGTAATATCGATTCAACTCAAAGGACATGTTAGATAGAAAATGTGTTTTGATATAAATTTATAGCATATCCAGACTATATGTTTCCTACAGAGACACTAGATTAGAGTCACAGAATAAATATTTCTTCATTGTTAATGTCACTTATTCGTATTTTCGTTCTCTTAGAGGAGGAAAATCGGAATCACTCTCAAAAGTTCTCTTACTACTTTAGTTTGTTTAGCTCCCACTGTTAAGGACAGGTTAGAAAAATGTCAAGCCATATTTATATATTTGTTTATTTTAGCATTTTGTATTACTAATATAAATCACTGTTTCGCACAATGTACAATCTTGTGCTCACACGAAGGCACACGCGTGTGTATGGATGTGAAGGTATGTGATAGCAAGTGGTGTAGGCTTTAGGATATCGGTCTCTTGTTCATAGGATTGCGGTTTCAATTTCTACACTCTCTGCTGCGTTGTGTTCATGTGAAAGGCTCATGTCTTATCGTTGCTCTAGTGTTCTCGGAAGAAAATGAGTACACGCTGAGTACTAGCGCTACCTTCACTTTAGCTGTTGCATCCTCGGAGTCGAGTGTTGGTATCGGAAGGAAGCAAAATTCTTAACCAGTGGACAATTCTACCCTTAAACACAGGGACGCGCGTGCGCAACACACACACACACGCACACATACACACACACACACGCATGCGCGTAAGTATTAGATACTAAATAAGAATATTTGTTACATTTACAGTTCTATACTTAAGAGATGAGGAATTGTGTACGTTATTTACACTATTTGCATTTGACGGATATTTGTCCTCATCTTGTTTGTTGTTAACACAACGTTTCGGCTGATATACCCTCAAGCCTTCATCAGGTTCTCTACCAATTCTGCCAATGATGATTATGATAGTAGTAGTAGTAGTAGTTTTAGTGATAGCAACGAAAGTAGGTAGAATACGATGATAACAGAATGAAGATCACGTTGGGAGTGGTAGTGGAAGTATAACTTACACAACCGATAAACACAAGGGTGATGGGGGAGGGATGATACTGAGGATAATCAGAATTCTTCCTGATGATCTTAAAATCCGACATGCTAACGCATAAGAAATATAAGGTTAATAGGTGTGGGTGGCCCTCAAGGAATTATATAGCAAAAAGCTAAATTAATGGAAGAATCTAAAGTAGGTACTTAATTATTTATTTAAGATAGTAATGTTGAAAGGACGCTGAGTTGAGAATGGAATAAAGCAAAATTAAAATAGATTCAGTAAATCAAAGACAGAGTCAGAAGCGAGCGATAGAAATACAGATTATATTATGAATAATTGTGTGAAAAGGAAAGAATAAATGCTTAATACTTAGCTATTTATTTACAGGGCTAAATACTAGAAGTCACTGTATTGGAAAAGTGGAGAGACGGCAAAATATGCTGAATGAAGTAAAGCCGTTAAATCCTGTTGAAAGCTAAACAGAATTCTGCATTAGGAGTATAGATAAATAGAACAACTGAGAATAGAGTAAACTTAAATGAAACAATGTTAAGTGTCGTTCACATCATATGAATATATAAACCCTAAAGAGACCTTAGGAGAACTGTTTTCTACAATTGCCCCCGCTGTCTACGCTCACAGAAAGCCCCAAGCAAAAGCACAGAGACTCTAGACCAACTGCACTGCCAAATGTAACAACCATTATTTACATTATTTACATTATTTACATTTGACGGAGTTATGAGCTAAAAACATGGACGTTAAAAACAACGTGAAGACAGCTGAGAGAACATCGAGAAAGCTCAGGTTGAAAAGGGTGAGTGGAGCCTGTTGACAGCTTATTGGCACAGCCTAAGCCTGATCAATTAGGGTTGGGTTGCTTGGATGAGATTGTATATCTTACTAGTCAGAAATCCGTGATCCCAGTGTGAAACGCTGATGTTGTGTCCAGTAGGGAAATTTGCACGTGTATAGTGAACCAAAGCTTTTGAAAGGTTGAAAGAAAAGAACGCCGGATCTTGACCGGTGTATTAATGATTATTGTTATTCACAATCATTGTTCACTTGGAATAAAGTATAATCAGAAACAAACGTGAAGAAAAACTATATGAGAGACAAAATAAACACTAAAGATGCTGATATAAAAAGAAAAGAATCTGAGATGATACAGGAAAATAATATGCATATGCTTCCTATTTGAAAATTCATTCAAACCAATATCGACTCCTCCACCAGTTCGAGAATCACGCAGATGTCTATGTTGTAGGAAACCTGTACAAATCGATAGATTCACCGTCGGTAAATTATTGATTGGCATTTTATCTTCCTCGTCGCACGTCTCCCGCACGAGAATCAAGCCTAATCACTGTGAAATTTGAGTTCATAACAAAAATGGTATGGTACCATTATATTCTGCAATAACATTTAAACATGTAGTTTAACAGAGCCGATATGCATCGCCCACTGTATAGATTCAATATCGCTGTTATTTCATTTATACACTGTTGGCACTCCGTCGCTTCCGCCGTCGAGGGTTCCAGTTGATGTGTTCAACTGGAAATTAACATGCTCGTGAAATTAACGTGCAAGTGGCTGAGCACTCCACAGACACGTGTACCCTTAACGTAGTTCTCGGGGATATTCAGCGTGACTCAGTGTGACAAGGCTGATCCTTTGAATTACAGGAACAACAGAAACAGGAAGTAAGAGTGAGAGAGAAAGTTGTGCTGAAAGAGTACAGCAGGGTTCGCCACCATCTGCTGCCGGAGCCTCGTGGAGCTTTAGGAGTTTTCGCTCAAGAAACACGCACAACGCCCGGTCTGGGAATCGAAACCGCGATCCTATGACCGCGAGTCCGCTGCCCTAACCACTGGGGCATCGCGCCTACATTCACCTATACATATACACCAATATATTAAGATAAAAAAAGTATCAAAGACGTACACACACAGATACACACATATACACAACAATAACAACGACAATAACACACCAGCATACGTATATATATATATATATATATATATATATATATATATATATATATATATATATATATATATATATATATATATATATATATATATATATATATATACATATATATATATATATATATATGTATATATATATATATATGTGTGTGTGTGTGTGTGTATGTATATCGAGTCAAGAGCTGATGAAGACGGTATGCCTGAGAGCAAGCTATATTTTAAATTAATAATGAATATTATACTATACCTAATTCCATTAGTATGTACTTTACAAGACACACATACATAACATACAAGTTTACGTGTATGTGCAGTGTATCGTTGTTTGTAAATATTTTGCATTTTTTGTGTGTGTCTGTTGGGGACGACTCGCTAAAATCGACACAGGTGGTTTTAATTAATTGGCATTATCATTATAATATCAATTTATAACAGAGACAGCACTGATTTCCTCTCATCAAAGTATATATAGCAGTGATTTCAATACAACTATGGGCCATTTCATAGGTACTTTTCAGTGACAAGCAAAGTTGCTGTTTTGGAAACCACTTTCGACACTCAGTAATTGTATCCTGCTGATATGTACAGAAGCAGCAAGTTTTACATAATTATGTATATTATATTATATACATAGAGAGAGCTCTGACCGTTCGTAACCTAAGAGTAGAATGTGGATTTTCCTCCAAACATCTTAGCATATATATTTGCATATACTTGCATCAGCTCAAATTTGGTTAAGAACGTAAGTTATTATTTTCGTCGTAATAAATTTAATTCATTTACCCATTTGTTTTGGCATCAATTTTGGTTCTGCGTCGGTTTTGCTTTTTACAAATATATATTTTACGCTATGACCACTTGTGGAAAAGATTCATTACCTCTCTTGATATAATATGTGCTTAAACAGGGTAGTAAATGCATAAATGAGTCACCAACTGCGTTCTATTTATTAAACATGTCTTTAAATGCGGCGAGCTGGCAGAAACGTTAGCACGCCGGGCGAAATGCTTAGCGGTATTTCGTCTGCCGCTACGTTCTGAGTTCAAATTCCGCCGAAGTCGACTTTGCCTTTCATCCTTTCGGGGTCGATCAAATTAGTACCAGTTACGCACTGGGGTCGATATAATCGACTTAATGGGTTTGTCCGTCCTTGTTTGTTCCCTCTGTGTGTAGCCCCTTGTGGGCAGTAAAAAAAAAATTTAAAAAACATGTCTTTAAAGAATATCATTTGTCCTAAACAACAAATCAATATGCTTAGACAAGGCAAATCTAAATCATGCTAATTTGCATTGATTGTGGCAACTTTAGAATTATCCCAAAACAGGGACGTTTCAGTCACGTGACTGCGGCCATGCTGGGCGACAAACAAATTTGTACTATAGTGAAAATTTGTACTATAGTGAATGATCCAAGAAACCAGAAACATACGACTTATAGAATTCAAAGTATTTCTGCTCAAGCAAAATTACCCTCTCCTACTTAGAGAAAATAGCATACAACAAGCAGAAGAGATACCTGCAGAACAATTTAGTGCAACACGAAAAAGACGAACCCATCAAAGTAACACATTACCATTTCTAGTAAAACACAATCCGTATCACCAAAATAATTTTTAACATCATCAAATCAAATTTGCCAATCATAAAACAAAGTCAAAAATTAAAAAGACTTAATAACTAATGAAGCACTTATCTTAAGCAAAAGGCAACAACATAACCTAAAGAAACTATTAACAAAGGACAAGATTTAACATTGACCAAACAGGTTAAAACATTCACAGTATTCAAGTGTAGCGATAACAGATGTGGAACGTGTCAATAAATGCAAATGGTAGATCCATTAGAACAAAAAGTGGACAGATTTTCGCAAATTCAGATAGGAACTGCAAAAATAGAAGATTGATCTACTGCATTAAATGCCCGAATTACAAGGAATTATGTATAGACGGTAGACGAGACGAAGAATGCATTATCGGAATGCTCACGACTCAACAGACCACAAATGTGGGACATCCAATGTTCGCAAAATTCCATTGAGCGAACATATAGAGATATGTGGTCAGAAAATATTTCTAAGTTTTTCTTTCTACAAACTACATGACACAAGTCAGGTTGGAAGAAAGATAAAAGAAAAACGGTTAATGGTGTTGTCTAAATTGTGACGAGTGACAACTTATTTGCACCCGAGTTGCATGGTGTAATGTAATATAACATCATACTATTTTAGATATTAGCAATGTTATTATATAAGGAAATAAATATATTTCTATTAATACCATGATATATTTACTTCTTTTGAGTTCTTATTGTCGTGGATTTTAATAAGAATAGCAATATACATGATGATTTTCAAAGTGTATTGCATACATTTTCGGCCTTGCTTATTGAAATTATCATTGACATACTCCGTACATCTTCGATCTTTAAGAAAGTATAAAATGTTAATACTAAGTTAGTACTAATGTTACTATAATAAACTGAGATGAATCGACATTTCAATAAAATTTATATTTAATTAATACATCTAAAATTAATCAGGTGCTGGTATTGCTTTTTTCCGCTAATCTTGACGTTAGTTATTGATTGATGAAAATGTGTGTATTCAATTTTCTCTGGTGTGTTTTACGGCACATTAATCAAATATAAAAATGCAATTAAAAATGCACCCACTGTTCTGCTTCAGTAATTTTCATATATTTTTCATCCTGCTGACATTCTGACATTATCAAAATATCTCCACACATTTCACTGATGACTGTTCTTTTTTTTATTCAATAACGGTTGATATCATATGACAGTGTTTATCATAAAGGCAACAACAACAGCAACAACAACAACAACGATAACAACAACAGCAACTACAACGAACACAACAACGTTTGTGAAAAAAATCCCTAGTGCACTAGTTTGTGTAATAAAATATACTGTTTTACAAACAACAATCAACTGTTTGTTAATTCCACACTGCCTAGTGACGATGTCTTTCCCTACTTGCTGAAAGAAAATGATACGTTTGAGATTCAATTAATCCAAAATCAGAGGAAATTGAGAATGTTTGTGTCTATAATAATTATTCCATGGGGAAGTTTTGTAAAAACATACACTAAGTTCATTTGCCATCAATTTTGAGGACTGTGGCATTTCGGGAAATTGTCTTCCGTCACGTGAGGAAGACAAAAAAAAATTGATGCCTGTTTTGAAGTTTTTAGTTAAGTAAGAGTTATGAAGTGAATGAGTAAAATGAGAGAATTCGGATAGCAATGAAGGAAAGCAAAGGTCAAAGAAGGAGAGAGAGAGAGAGCGGGGAAGCCAGAAGGAGATTGGTTATGTTATAGAGGCTGATTAATGGGGAATATGGTAAAAATCTGGAGGAAGATAGAATGAGCCAGTGGTTTTATGTGACAGTGATACGATCTAGCAAGCCTAGGGGATGCGAAAAGCTTAACAAAGAGTAACTGTCTCTTTCAGGAAAATAGTTTTCTCTCCTTTTTCTATCTTTCATTTTTCTTCCTTTTTTCTTTTTGTCTGTTGCTCCGGACAACTTGCAGCATGGAATGCATCTTTTACCGCAATAAAAACATCGTATCGAATGAGAAACTGAATTCAGCATAACAATGTGAACAATAGTATCAAATGAGAAAATAAATCCTCAACTCATCATACCCACTATCACTACCACCACCACCACTGTCACACCACCACTTATACCATCACCACAACCACTGGCACTAATATCACCAATAGAAAACATGCTCTAGCCTACCAAAGAAGAGATAATGAGATTTTAGCAAATCTAATCATAGTTTTGTTTTGCTTGGAAAATGATTTAAAATGTGCTGCAGAGAAAACAACAGAAGATTATTTGCGCTTGAAATCAATGGTATAGAATTGCCGATGAAAATCTGAAACTATCTGAGAAATTGAAAAAGTAGAGTTAAATAGCCAAAGACAAAAAAAAGAAGAAGAAGAAATTAAAGGAAAATATATTTTATTTCCAATGAATTGTTTTATGCCTTGCACCTTATTAACTCTTCCAATACCGACGATATTATTTTCTTTAGATCGATTTGCATTGGAAAAACAGCAAGTGGTAAGATATATGACTCCAATTATCCCTCATCAGATTTACACGTTTAGGCGTTTCATTTTTGTATATATTGGGAACAAATATGTGTTAATATATCAATAGTTCGTTAATATTCAATATCTTCAGAAGATAATTGCGCTCTTTTAATATGAATGTACCGTTTTACATAAAACTCTGTTTTCTTGAAGCTATATTTTCATACATCAATACAGTATATACCAGACTTAATATTGAATTATTTGATCGTACTAATCGATTGTTCAATATAAATGTTTAAGAGATAATGTATATATCTTACTTCTTTCTAATTACTGAGTAATATACAATATATATTGTGACATTTATACTAGGATAATATAAAAAATATTATTAAAAAAATTGTTTCTTATTCAAGCTGAAGGCTATCAAATTTAAGAGAGGTGTGAGTAGTTGATACTATAGACCCGCTCCGGTACCTCACCGGTACTTTAATTTATGCATCGCAAATAAATGAAAGCTAAAGTTAACTTCAGTGGAATTTGAAGACAGAAATTGAAGAGTTAGAAAGCGTAACACAACATAATTTACTGACGTTCTAACAATTCTTCAAAGCTCAAAGTCTTAAATTCTATCAAAGACCAAATTGTATGTTTTGGAGTCAATCTAAATGGCAGATGAATATCAGTTATATTGGGAAATGTTATTACATCTACCTGATGATAATAACATTTCACAGATAATTATCTATCTTCATGCAAGTATATATATATATATATGCATGTTTATGTATATGCATATATGTATATATATATATATATATATATATATATATATATATATATATATATATATATATATATATATATATATATGTATGTATGTATGTATTCATACATATATGTATATATATATATATATATATATATATATATATATATATATATATATATATATATATATATATATATATATATATATATATATATATATATTTATATATATATATATATATATATATATATATATATATATATATATATATATATATATATATACATATATATATATGTATTCATATATATATGCATATATATATGTATATATACACATACATGCGTATATATATCTATATATATATACACACGCATATATATATATATATATATATATATATATATATGCGTGTTTATATATATATGCATATATATATGTATATATATATGTATTTGTATATATATATATATATATATATATATTATTATTTAAAAGAGTTCCAACTCTGTCTGTTTTTTATGTTTTATTTATATTCTTGTAAAATTAATGTGGGATATAGAATATGGAATATATAATATATAATATATAAAAAGATGGATGGTACAATGAAATGAAGTATTGAATGTCTTATTGAATATATGGAATATGTCTTATTGAATATATAAAATATTGAGTGTTCAATATAAAGGATTAAATATATAAATGGCAGATGTAAATATATAAATATATATACACACCCACCCACACATACATAACCCCTCCAGCTCACATGCACTCACACCTCCCTCTCTCTAGGTATATATACGTATATATATATATATATATATATATATATATATATATATATATATATATATATATACATACATACACATACACACGTACACATATCTATCTACACATATACATATATACATATGTACACACATATGCACGGATATACTCATACATACGCACACACACATATATATATATATATATATATATATATATATATATATATATATATATATATATATATATATGTATGTATGTGTGTGTGTGTGTGTGTGTGTGTGTGTGTGTGTGTGTGGGTCTGTGTCTGTGTCTGTGTTTGTCCCCCAACATCACTTGACAACCGATGATGGTGTGTTTACGTCCCTGTAATTTAGCGGTTCGGCAAAAAAGAGACCAATGTAATAGGTGCCAAACTTAAAAAATATCAAGTAGCGGCATCGATTTGTACGTCTGAGGTGGTGCCAGACTACGACCGCGTTCCAATGACTGAAAGGAGTATAGGGAAAAATCTATACAATGAATGGTAAATACACGCATTTATAATGTCTCACACTTCGATGCAGTGTATCGAACTCCTATCCAAATTCTTTAAATCTTGCTTGCTATGTATTTTGTCATTTAATATTCTTTCTACGATTAGTTCACTTCACTAGAAGCTCGATATATTTAACCATATTACTGCTACTTTGTAGTGATTGCTTTTATTTTCTATTACTTATTCAGGGAATGAACGAAAACTATTCCCAGAGAAAAAAAAATACTGAAAATTCTTGAAATACTTCCTCTAAAAGGCTACGTAGAAACGTCTTCGTTATGGTTCAACTCTATTAATAAATGACATTTAAAAATATGTGATGATAATAAGACTAGTAATAGAATTTCTAAATGAAGGTATTGGAATTATTTGTGTCTCGTATTAATGGTGGTCCATATTAGTCACATCAAATTAATACAAATAACTGAAATAGATTAAAACATATGAAGGTTTCATTTCCCTAAAGGCATACAACTACATTTAATAATTCTATATAATTCTCATGAATAAAGTAACAATGTGCAAAAGTATTTATAATCTGCACCAGGTCTTTTACTTACAAATGTAAAAAAAATTGTAGTTTATTTTTATTTTCCCTGAAGTAGATATATTGGGATATTTTTTACTCGCATTCTCATTCTAAGTTCCTTTGTATTCATAACAATAGAATTGAATTTAAACATATCATTTCATAATTTCTGTTCTTGAATAGTTTAATCTTTTAATCTGAAAGGAAGTTAGTATCCATGATTCTTTACATGCCCTCCGATACTTGTGACAGGAAGGAAGGAATTTCTAAAATTGAGATACAGCCTCAATGCTTACAAGAAAGTTAACTACGCTAAAATCTCTCATAGTGCAAGGAAATCACAAAAGCATTTTCTTGGCCTTGCACTAGACTCATAAATACAATTTTGTTGCTCAAAGTATTGAATGATTGGTTATCTCAGAGTGTTCTATCCACTCTGTAGTTGATAGATTAGCTAACATGGAAACCTCTGCCTAGTCACTAATTCAATCGGAATTCAAGTCCGAAACTGTATTAGCTGATGCCCCTATTCTTATTTACGAAGATACTGTAGCGATTACATCTGTCTATCCTGTACCGCTGGTTAAATCTATGAATGTATTCAGTACTATGTTGTAGTTTCTATGTAGTCACCATGCATACTAGAAAAATTTATTAAAATTTCCTTTCAATCATAAACTACTTAAAGTATAAAGGACACATTGTAGAATGTAATCATTGAAATAACCCTTTCTAATAAACGCCAAAGGAATGAAACTTCGGCTGAGAGTGGCTAGGTGATTTCATTGACCCTCAAAGTATGAAATGCAAAGTGGATCTCGGCGGAATTGGAACACTGAAAATAAGGTAATGCCGAAAGAAATGCCACTGCGCATGTCCGGTGATGCTAAAGAATCTGCCAGATCGTCATCTTGTAGTCGTTGAAATAATAAAATGTGACAGTCGTGACTAGGATGTAATTTGTTGATGAGTTTCATCCTATCAGGCTTAACATGAAATGAAACAATCATTCAAAACCCACAATAAATTGGTGTGATAATAATTGATACAGCACCAGAGAGAATGATGTTCCTTCTAGCAAATCCACACACAAGGCTTTCGTCAGCCGCAGGCTGTAGTTGAAGTCACTTGCCGAAGGTGACACGTAGCGGGACTGAAACATAAACCATATACATGCATACATACGTACGTAATATATGTATGTGCGTGTGTGAGTTTGTGAGCTTGTGTGTGTGTGTGTCTGTGTGTGTGTGTGTGTGTGGATATATATATATATATATATATATATATATATATATATATATATATATATATATATATATATATATGTATGTATGTATGTATGTATGTATGTATGTATGTAAGTATGTATGTATGTATGTATCTGTCTATCTGTCTATCTATCTATCTATCTATCTATCAGCATATAGGTAGATAAGATATATAAATATGTAGATGTAATATATTTGTGTGCATTTTTCGAAAACTAAGTTGACTTACTAATAAAGTTATTTATTTTAAAAATGAAAATATATATAGGCAGTCTAGGAAGTTCACACTTTTCTCATTTGTAAAGATTCTTTCCAACGGCATTTGAAGAAAATGTTTTACTTGAATTTAGTTAAACATTTTTATGACATTATAAATATTTTGCTATCTAAAATATCAAATTACGCAAAGCAGTATACTAATCAAATGCACTGGTAAGATATGTATATATAATGCTAACGTTGTAAGAATTTAGAAAGTTCCAGAACGGTAAATAATTCTTTGTTGGAAGAATGAATCTCTAAGCCTTAGACTTTGAAATTAAAAGTGTTTCACTAACTCAAATTTTACACGCTACTAAAAGCAGCGAGCTGGCAGAAATGTTAGCACGCCGGGCGAAATGCGCTGTGGTATTTTATCTATCTTATATTCTAAGTTCAAATTCCACTGAGGTCGACTTTGCCTTTTGTCCTTTCGGGGGTCGATAAACCAAGTACCAGTTGCATACTGGGGTCGATCTAATCGACTGGCCCCCTACCCTCAAATTTCGGGCCTTGTGCCTAGAGTAGAAAAGAATATTTAGGCGCTATTATTCATAGCTTTAGCTTTTTAATTTGTCATATCAAGGGCGTTTACCCTGGTTGGTTAGAAAAAACGTTTCTAAAATAGAGACCAAAATTGAATGGTTGCAATGGTCTTGGTCTTGTGGTAGAACATCTGTCCCATTTACAGGTGATGTAGGTTCGTGTCACACAGATATTATTCGATTTGTTTTTCAAATTTTGTAATATTTTAAGGCGGCGTGCTGGCAGAATCGTTAGCATGCTCGGAAAAATTCGTAGCGACATTTCATCTGTCTTTACCTTCTGAGTCAAATTCTGCCGAGGTCGACATAGCCTTACATTCTTTCGAGGTCGCTAAAATAAGTAGCTGTTGAAAATATGTGTTGATGTAATCGACTTTGCCCCACCCTGAAATTGCTGTCTTTGTCCCAAGATTTGGAAACATTATTTCTAATTTCATCTGCACAGAGAGTCTTGACTGTTAATTTATTATATAATTTCTGGACAGATAGAATGCAAAGCTGACACATGCGCGATTTAAACGTAGAATTTAGAGTCAGAATAAACAGTGCAAGATATGTTTTTCTGTCCAACGCGCAAACAATGCTACCAAGTTACCACCAGGTAGATATATACTTAATGATGCAAATATTGATGTCTAACATGGTTGTCATAAAATAGATTTCAATGAGAGACGTACGTCGGTTGAAGAAGCCGGCAATATTGGACTCTTGCACATTATGTTAAGTCTTAAAATGTCGAATTGAAAAAGTGGCAATGGTAGCGTAAAGAATATTGTATGGTATTAATCCTTTAGCATTCAGATTATTCTGTCAAACATAATGCTTATTTATTGAATGTTTTCAATTGATCATGCATTGTATTGTAGTTTCAAGATTTCGATGTTGTTATTCTTTATTTTCACAATTACCTCGCATTTCCTCGAAGTTCATAAATTCGTAGTGTGTCAACAACACAGTCCTAGATACTAAGATTAAACCTTCTGAAATTGATAGAGAATTTCATTGGACTGTGTTAGTCTTACTGGCAAAGACCTACAATATCTCGAGAAGATGTAGGTTTAATAAATTATAGCTGTAAATATTTTGTGAGAAAACCTACTGCATAGAAAAAGTCGAGGCTGACCGACGCATTTGAACCAGTTAGTGTGAACATAAAGCTGGGTAGAGTTCGAATCTTTCTATTTAATGAGTTCTTAAACCAATATTTATAGGCTATTATTTGTGACTTTGGACGTTCTTGCTTTGAAATATAGTCATATCATATATATATATATATATACACACGTACAGAAACACAGTTACATACATATGACTGTGTGTGTAATAAATGAAGGATACATTCTCTGAACCAAATTTCAGGGAAGAATTATTACTTCATCGAAGGATATTTTAGAAGGAAATCTTAGTAAATTTCTTCGGGATGTGATCGAAAAACAGAAAATCATTTGCAAATGAAGCAATTTCATCACACTGCTATGTTATTTATCAAATTTTACGTTTCTTGGATTTCATCGCACAGCTATATTATTTATCTCATTTTACGTTTCTTGGATTTTTAACATGGCGTTTTTATATCCTTTTCTACTCTAGGTACCAGGCCCGAAATTTTTGGGGTGGGGGACAGTCGATTAGGTCGATCCCAGTACGCAGCTGGTACTTCATTTATCGACCCCCGAAAAGATGAAAGGCAAACTCGACTTCGGCTGAATTTGAACTCAGGAGGCAAAGAGAGACGAAACTCTGCTAAGCATTTCGCTCGACGTGCTAACGTTTCTGCCAGCTCACCACCTTCGTTTTTATATCAGCATATTCTTTTCTACTCTAGGCGCAAGGCCCGAAATTTTGGAGGGGGCACCAGTTGATTAGACCGAATCCAGTACGCAACTAGTACTTAACTTATCGACCCTGAAAAGATGAGAGACAACTTCGACCTCGGCAGAATCTGAACTCAGAATGTAAAGACAGACGGAATACCGCTAAGCATTTCACCGGTGTGCCAACGTTTCAGACAGCCCACCGCCTTAAACAAATTAAATATTATTCGGTGCAATAAAGCAGCGAGCTGGCAGAATAGTCAGCACGATCGACAAAATGCTTAGCAGCACTTCATCCGTCTTTACGTTCTGAGTTCAAATTCCGCTGAGGTCGATTTTGCCTTTCCTGATTTCAGGTTCGATGAAACATGTACCAAATCACGCTGTGATTTTAGTTGTATTTTTTTCCGCGTCTTTTCGTGAATTATAAGCAGGACTTTGCTGTCCTTTGGGACATACTGTCTTGAATACATAGAAAAGAATAAACCGCCGTTGAATGGTCTCAAATACACACGTGTGGGTATTTTCAATGAAGCTGTAACGTTTGAGCTTTGAACTTTTCTTTCAGAGAGGAAATTATCATTGTGCTCAAATAATATTGATTGATTGATTATTATTCTGTTTACATTTGTCTAATATTTACCTGAAAAAAAAAGGTCTCGTAGAAAATGACCGAGAAGCAATGATGAGTAGTAAAAACATGTTATTATTTACAGCAAGCATGATTATGTGGTGGAAATCTCCTTTACAGAAAATAGATTGCTGTAAATTGTCGGCATTTGCAATTGTAATAATATGCAATAATATGCATATGCATGTCTCTCTAATCGTTTCGGATTTCTTTTGAAATATTTATGTATGCTCATGAAATGCTGATATGGAATTACTCGTCACGGAGCAGCATTTGTTGACTTCGGTTACCATTATGTCATTATGCAAGACTGAAAGTTGATAGTTCCGTACCGTAGCGCCTAATTGTAATTATAATACACATGTAATCGCAATTATCACTTAAGTAAATATTGAAGTGCATACGTCATGCTGCTATTTCCATTTAATCAGAGCAATATGCTGTACTGTCCTTAAATATTATGTATGCTGTGTGTATATGCGTTTATCGTCTATGTCCATCTTGTTATTTACTGTTCTACGCTTCTCATTTTATATACAAGCATACCAATGGTTTCATATGTGTGTGAGTTCGTGCGTGTGTACCTGTGCGTAAAAATATTTTTGTGCAAAACTAAGATTGGCGCTAGAATGTCACAGAACAACTCACAAAAGAATAAGACGAATAGACTTAGATAGCCTTCCGTTTTCTTTCCCTAGAAAAATTTCAAACAATCTATATGGCAGTATACAAACACTTATCTCTCTCTCTCTCTGTATATGTGTGTGTATATATATATATATATACATGTATACATGTATGTATGTATGTATGTATGCATGCATGTATGTATGTACGTATGTATTCTGCGTTAATTAAGAAAAGGTGACGAGCGAATATTATGTAATAATTCTAAGCTTTAAGCTTATAATCATTCACCGTGTATTGCCTATAGAAAATAGTCTAATATTGGAGCATAATTAGCCCTCTACGGCAAAATGGGTATTAGTACGTGTGAGGAAATAATGGGTGCGGGTTCAATTCCTGTGCATTCTAATATCCTTTCATTTTCTCGAGGGCTTATATGATCCAATATTAGGCAATTTTGTATAACCAATGTACGGTGAACGCTTATATGCATAAAGCTTATAATTATTACTTACGCACATACATACACACGCACACGCGCACACACACATAGCTCATACACATATATCTCTGCATATATATATATATATATATATATATATATATATATATATATATATATATATATATATATATATATATATATATATATACATTCGTACATACATACATGTATATACACACACAAAAACAAACATACACACACATATTGTTCAGTAGCACTGCGTAGTGCTTTGGATGAATCTTCCACTATTGCCTTATATTATACCAATCAATTCTTTGTGATTGTATATGGAAGATGGAAAATGGGTGGATGTTCATTTGTAAATATATATGCGTGTGCACGCTTGTGTGTGCAAGTGTGTGTTTTTGTTTATGTCTGAGCCTTTATCCCATCATTTGATTGCCAGTGTTGGCTATAGTTCAATAATGTAAATTAAGAAAGGATACCTGAGTTACAGGTGACCAATTTTCTTTCTGTCATTTCACTTCGGGATCGATGAAATAAATCACTCTCAGAAGTTGATGAATGGCATAGTCAACTTCGGTGGTATTTAATCTCAGAACATAAAGCCATAAGAAAAGTCATTAAGTATTTTACCCAGCGTTCTAAGGAGTCTAGCATCTCGACAGTTTTTCTAAACTCCATAAAGCTTTGTACTAGATGTACAAAGACTGAAATTTGTTGGTTAGAGTAGGTTGAGAAAAATGGACCTCCGTATTTCACTGGTACTTATTTTATCGACTCCGAAATGATGAGAGACATAGCCTAACTCTGCGAAACTTGAAATCATAAGGTAAAGACGGACGAAAAGTATCTAAGCATATTGTCCGTCGTAGTAACGATTCTACAAGCTCACCTCTTTATTGTAGTTAATAATAATTTCATATTTTTGGCACAGGCCAACACTTTCAGTGAAGAGGTAAGTCGATTACATTAGCCCAATTATCAACTGGTACTTACTGTACTTATTTTATCAATCTCTAAAGGATGAAGGGCAAAATCGACCTCGACGGAATTTCAACTGAAAATGTTAAGACGGACGACACGCAAATTAGCGGCGTGCTAATGTTTCTGCCAACTCACCGCCCTATTTTTATTAGAGTTCACAGTGAAGTCAATAAAATAGCATTTATTCACCGCTTCATTCAGCTTTCTACATAATTTTATCTACAATGAAAAATTTTTGTTGAATAGCATTATTATACAACTGTAGATAAATCGCAGTACACACGAAAGCAAGGTTTCATAGTCATAAATTCATTAAGATTTAAAGAATAATACAAATATATTTGACACGTTTGACATCGACAGCTGTTAGAACATGAGATACTGCCTACTGACATCTTAACACATCAACACCTCATGAATACAGAAACTTCAATACATACAGCAAATGAAATACAAGTCTAGTTAAAAATGGAAAAACATGCAATTATTAGAATCTATCCGTAACTGTGTATAGAATTCACCGAAAAAACTTTGAATAAATTTGATGCTAAACATTTTGGTATTTAGAATAAGAACAATAATAGACTCAATAATGAAATGAAATCTCTCTCTCTCTCTCTCTCTCTCTCTCTCTCTCTCTCTCTCTCTCTGTCTCTGTCTCTGTCTCTCTCTCTCTCTCCTCTCCCTCTCTCTCTCTCTCTCTATATATATATATACATGTGAATAATAATAATAAATGTTTAAGTTGGTGAATGCTACCATAATCCTTGCATTCAGTTCAGTTTTGGTGTTATAAGGAATTTTTGTTGGTTTCTCGTTCAACTGCGTCCCACACATGATAATCAAGAGGGTTGCTGTCTGGGGGGTTATGTGGCCAGATGTTAGGGGTGATGTGGTCGCAGAAATTGTCTGACAGCCATGACTGAGTTATCCTGCTTTTGTGGCGTGGTACCGGGTCTTGTTGCCAAACTGGGTCTTCCAGCAGCCACCCTCTTGACCCAGGGCAGCACTACCTCTCAAGACACTTGATGTAGGACCCCGTGTTGAGTGTGAGGGCTTGTGGGAATAGGAATGAAGGCATAACGTCGCCATTACATGTGATCATTCCAAACGCTATGATGTTGACTGGATGTTTGATTTTTATTACTCACGGTACATGTATATCAGATTGCAATGTCTTCAGATTGATACCAAAACACTTTGAAATATTCGTACTGGAGTTTCCGGCGCAAATGCCAAGCAGTACAGTATATCGTTTCCACAGTTCTGGCAGAGTGAATTGCGTCATGGTGTTGTTTTTCCTCACAGACGGTGCCCAACAGACCCTTCTATACTGTGTAGTCGACAAAATCGAAAACAAGCAATTCTCTTGCGCAAAATAAGAAATATGAAAGACGACAATTCATACATTGAGCCTTGTATGTATATATATGTATATATATGTATATATATATATATATATATATATATATATATATATATATATATATATATATATATATATATATATATATATATATATATATATATATATATATATATATATATATATATATATATATATATATATTTCTCTACGGAAATAATGAGTATATCTGACAAATATTTTATCTTGAATAATGTGCGAAAAGCACGTTTAAAAAATTATTTACCTTATTTACGTAGATTAAAAGTCGAGTATTGTACCGGTACTGTTATGCGTTTATGTGAAGTACGTTATGTACTGCTGTGAACTGCAGAAAAGTGTCTAACTGCAGAAGGTGAAGATTAGACTTTCACTGAAATGGGATTTTTTTTTTCTTTTTGACTGAATTTCTATTCCGTAAATACCTTTGGAAATGACTTCAATTACAGACACTCGAGAGTTGATTTTAGACATTAGTGAAACGAGAAAAAAATACCTACATTATAGATTTGTGTACTGCTTGTTTATTTTGACTATTTATTTTGATTGCTGTTCGCAGGTGAATTTTAGCAAAAAGACTTGACAAACAATTAGTCTTTAGCAAAGAAAATTGTTACATACAGCAAACTAAATAACATGATTGTATCACAAAGTAATTACCCATTACATAGTCAGACTTGATCTTTACAGATAAATTGATAATTTCGATTCAGTTGTATAACAGTCAAATTAAACAATTCAAACATAAAAGAAAAGCCTGTACAAAACGAAAATGTTGTAATTATTAGACTAATTCACATAACATTCCTTTACTAGAAACCTCTACACACTAATCAAAATGTATTTAGCTGTATTGTTCTCATAGAGGTCTTCTCTAATAAACACTCTACTTATCTCTCAATCAACAGCTGCTATGTTTCGAGCGGTTTGGTGGAAATGAAACATCTTCACATTACTTTCATAACATCAGCTAAGCTGTTTTCAAAAGAAAATTATATGAAATTGTTGAAAAAAGAAAAAAATAGACAACCTTTTTTCTAATATTTCGATCTTCCAATTTTATTTATCTTTCTTATATTTTATATTGTGATAGATTCAGTCATGTAAGCTCAATTTCTATCTCACGATGGTGATACGGGTGTTTTTGAAATCCAGTTATCAATTCATAATATTTCTGCTTAAATGTATCGGCTATCATCACATGTTGATATGAGCTCACACATACTTGTCTATCTATCTATCTATCTATCTATCTATCTATCTATCTATCTATCTATCTATCTATCTATCTATCTATCTTTCTATCTATCGCGGCTGTATATTAAGAAACTTGCTTCCCAACCGCATGGCTCCGGGTCTTCCTTGAAGAAGTGTTTTCTACTATAGCCTCGGGTCGACCAAAGCCTTGTGAATGGATTTGGTAGACGGAAATTGAAAGAAGCCTGCTATATATATATATATATATGTGTGTGTGTGTGTGTTTGTGTGTGTGTCTGTGTGTGTGTGTGTGTGTGACTCTTTGTGTCTCAGTTTATCCCACCCTACCTCTTGTCGATAGATACTCGTGTGTTTACATCCCAGTAACTTAGCGGTTCGGCCAAATTGCCGATAGAATAAGTAGCAGGCTTTAAAAAACTATAAGTACTTGGGCCGATTCATTCAGCTAAAAGTGACTCTAGGCAGTTCGCCAGCATGACTGCAGTCTAATAACTGAAACGAGTAAAAGATACGGCTGCACATTTCTGACAGTCTCTCCACAATTCGCGATTTCCCATTGCCCTTGACAAGTCCTTCTTGCTCCCGTTTGTATCGTCTGAGAGTTAATCGAGGAATTTTTGAGGAGCAGGTCTTCCGTGAGTTGTTTCTCTCAATAGTAGCTAAAAGATTTGTATTTTCATCAAAATCTGTACCACACTTGACAGGTGATAGGTTTCGCTACCGCCTCCTTTGTGTCGACGTAAAACGGAGATTTTGTTCGATAACAATGGCTTCCAACATGAATACATCAGAGTGATTATGAAAATATATGATGTCAATGCGCAATCCTAAAGAACACCAGATTGGATATCAGAAGCGTCAGTATCACCATCAGGAGAGAGAAACTGAGCATCCATATTATGTAGAGTATATTTATAGCAGGAACTATGGCATCAGTTATTCCATACGCAACGAGTATTCGCATAAGCTTTCCTCTATGGATGGTGTAATAATGACTTCTATCTTTGTAAGTCTCTCTCACTCACTTTCTGTATATATATATATATATATATATATATATATATATATATATATATATATATATATATATATATATATATAATATAATATAATATAATATAATATAATATAATATAGTATAACAAACGAAGGTAAAATGATTCCTTCAAAGGGGTGTAAAACATCCAATTCACTGGTACGGCAGTTGAATGCCACATAAATAGGAGTATAAATACAAATTACAAACAATAAACTAAATAGAGAAATACAATTGACAATCTAACAATTTATTACATTATAATATAATATAATATAATATCATATAATATGCTGTAAAATATAATATAATATAACCAATTTAAAAACAAACAAATAAAGCCAACAATTTGTTTCGACTAACATTATTTCATTTATAAACAATTCATATCTATGTATACAATCTCTTCAGGGCCTTGGTTCCGAAAGCCAGACGAAATTCCATGTAAAAGGATTGCCAGATTGTCTAATACTGATTCAACACACACACACGCGTTTATATATTGTACAATGCCCTAGCTAAAAATTCGACTTACCCCGTGCATTTGATTTCAATTTGAGATTGTCAACAATTTTATCATATGCTTCAGTCCCAGCCACACCAGAGTCCTTGAGAAGCTTCTCTGTTCGGGCTATACATATTCCATTATCACGAAGATGTTTTTCAACTTCATTGAAGCCCTAAAAAATATAAATAGTGAAGAACAGAATATAAACATATATTATAATTACATCATAAGTACTCTGTTAATCGAAACACAAAAAGAAGAGATGTTGACTACAAACAGTAAATCTAGAAAAATGTACCGCTTATGAGAAGTTGCACCCTTTGCAGGTTATAAACGTAGGGAAACAAAAGAACGCAGATGACGGAGTTACATTTATTACTCAGTCACGTAAAGTCTAAAAGACGTAAGTTGAGGTATGCCTGTGTGATTTATTACCAGTTAGGGTATGAGACGATGCAATATACGAATATATCATAAGTTGACCGAGATCTATTTCGAGCAAGTAAAGCACCAAAGGATATATGATACTTAGAAGAAATATATCAAACTAAACAACGCTTCAACTTTCATTATCTATCACCAAATCAAATATTTGCAGTGAAAATCATATATGGGTATACGATATCAAGATAGCACACAACTGTATCAGTTTGAAATTCAGAAGCCTATTAATTTACTTCATATTATATTCATTTCATACACAAACTATTTGTTATTAATTTTGTATTTATGGTCTTCTTTATATATCTCTTTGTGCTTGATATATTTTCGCGCATATGATATATCATTTAGTATAAGGTTACAGATATTTTCAGAATTGTTATAAATCATACATTTAGTATATGATAGAATTTAAAGCACATTAAACACATAAAAGAAGAGAGAGCGAGAGAGAGCGAGAGAGAGGGGGGGTCTCCATGAGCCTACAAGATGAAGATCCTTCACTTCGGATGAAACAGGTATCGTCGTAATAAAACAGATATGATGGATTAAATGATACAGTCGTGATTAGCTGATCTATTCATGTCATGGGTTAATCATGAGTGGACATCAGCGCATACATCATACAGTATCTATCTATGGAGCATAAGATGTTCTGGTAAACTAGGAATTAACAATATAATATATGGTGTTTTAACTTACAAAGCTCTGCTATATGAGAAAGTAGTGATCATAATATGTATATATACATATATATATTTATACATATAATAGTATAAGTAATATATAATAATATGCATATATCCATACATATATGTACATACCGACATCTATATGTATACATACATGCATATATGGGTAGAGGACATCACAAAAAAAGTTAAACAAAATGAGAAACGAAAACATAAAGACGAAAACAGAAAACGAACTTTTTTTCGAACAACGAAAAAAGCAAACAGAAAAACGTGACATGCAACATAAGGAATATTTCCCTTCATCAGTTGTCCCTGTTACATCTACTCCGTGTTTCGAAGGCAAGCAAAGTATACGCGACTTAGCTGGAACAGTCCTTCTCGCAAAGCAAATTAAATAAAATTTGGAATTTTTTGCAGAGGGTGAAAGTGTAAACAAGAACAATACAGTGAGAACAAGACAGTAAAAGACAGTAAAAACAAGACAAGACAATGAAAACAAACGGTAAGGGCTATTAGGCCAAGATGATAGAAAAATTATTATTTTGAACGCTAGTTAGATGTGAATGAGAGACAAAAAAATCACGTCTTCTCTATAGGAGGGCAGGAAATAGAAAGAAAGAATCCCTTTCGTCATATGTCAGCGACGAGATGGTCAAGGAGGAGGAGGAGTGAGAGAGAGGAAACGGTGAGAGGAAGAGAAGAATAGGGAAGGGTTGGGAGAGAAAAACAGAAAGGATAAAGAACAAGAGAGGGAGAGAGATAGACAGGGAAATGATAGTAATAGTAGTAGAGTGTGTAGTAGTAATTATTAAGATAAAACTTACTTGAAATATATATATATATATATATATATATATATATATATATATATGGTTGCAATATTTAATGGGATTCTTTTGACTCAACTAACAGTAATATGCGTCATGCTCAAGTAATGTATACATACTGTGCATATTTTCATATTAAAACATCTTACTACATACTTGATCAAAGAAACCGAGTAACTATCCACATGTCACATCAGAGAATTTATTAACATAGACACTTTATAAATATTTTGCCAGCAGAATCCTGAAATGAAACACATCTTTATAAGATAAAAGAATTTTGATATGAAAAAACACCGAGTGATGTTCCGGTGAGTTAAATATTCTTTGATTATTCTGATTCAATAATATATATATATATATATATACAGAGAACCAGAAATTTTCCATCACCTGTCCTTTTCCGTTAATCTGCATTAATTTAAATAAATTCACAGGCCGCGCATCAGACGAAAATATCCACACCTCAGATATGCCAACCCCACAAATCTCCCCAATACAGCGTTTAATGATAATTAGAATTACAAAGATTGAAAGACAACTCTAGAATTCTTAGCGGTGATGATAATATAAGTCGTATATGTTTGGGTATGAGACGATTTGGCACAGCAGTTTCGGTACAACATATTTGATGCTGATGGATCTCACGCCTTTCTCTCCCACTTCATCCTCTCACTGTCTCTCTGCGTGTGTGCTTGCGTACTGCGTATTTATGTGCATGGACATATTTCTGTATGTGTGTGAGGAAGGGAGAAAACGTTTATGTTACTCATGTTACAATCAATTGCAATTTCTCTCTCTCTTTCTCTCTCTCACTTTTACTCACACACACACACACACACATACTCTCTCTCTCTCTCTCTCTCTTTCTCGCTCTCTCTCTCTCTCTTTCTCGCTCTCTCTCTCTCTCTCAAGCTATATGTATATATTGCTGCTCGTGTGCGTATGTCTTTGTGTGTGTTTCGCTTCCGCTGCCTTAATGTAGTGTTGCCAAAACAGGCACTATGTCTAGTCAGCCGTGCCGAATCGTCAGCATCTACGCAGCTGCGCCTAATCTCATCATTCCGTATACGTTACATGCATAACTATTGAATTTTAACAGTAATTTTAATAATAGGTTATAGTTGGTTAATATATGAAGGTGAGATCTCAAATTTTCTCTGCAGCTTATATATAGAACATGAGAAAATATTTTAATATTTTACGATATTTGGGGATCTAGTTTAGATGACTTATGTGATGTAGCCATGTTATCGTACAATGCATCTGCGTTATATTAGAATTAATGCTCTTGTACAGAGGATAACCTCGATATATGCTTACCAACCTGTTGGCTAAGTCTGATTAACATCACTGGAGAGGAAGAAGACGGCGAGCTCGCAGAATCGTTAATTCGACGGGCGAAGGGCTTAGCGGTATTTCAACAATCTATCTGTTCTGATTTTAAATGCCGACGAGGTCGACTTTGCTTTTTATCCTTTCGGGGTCGATAAAATAGACACCAGTTAAACACTGGTGTCGATGTAATCGATTACCCCCACCCCCGAAATTACTGGCCTTGTGCAAACATTTGAAACCAATATAACTAGGTTGTTGTTGTTGGGACTCCGTCGCTTACGATGTTGAGGGTTCCAGTTGATTCGATCAACGGAACAGCCTGCTCGTGAAATTAACGTGCATGTGGCTCAGCACTCCGCAGACACGTGTACCCCTAACGTAGTTCTCGGGGATATTCAGCGTGACAAGGCAGACCCTTTGAATTACAGGCACAGCAGAAACAGGAAGTAAGAGTGAGAGAAAGTTGTGGTGAAAAAGTACAACCGGGTTCACCACCAGCCCCTGCCGGAGCCTCGTGGAGCTTTAGGTGTTTTCGCTCAATAAACACTCACAACGTCCGGTCTGGGAATCGAAACTGCGATCCTATGACCGCGAGTCCGCTGCCCTAACCACTGGGCCATTGCGCCTCCACTAGGTAGGAAGTTGATATCAATATACTGAAATTATTTGTTCATCATCATCTGGTCAAGAGACTTGCTCCAAGCAATAAGTCATATTGGATATTCGCTAGCTAAAATATCTCACCTGCACATATTACGGCAACAGATTATAGCTAACTGAACTAATTATTTCTGCTAGTTGACAATTTGTAGGTTGTTCATCCGCTTAGAATCTGGCGATATTCAACATTGACTCAAGAAATATTACACATCCACAATGCTGTATCTCATGATTACAAAGTAAGCGTGGTTCAGGTGGACACCGAGTTCAAGGCCTTACCAAAAAGTCATCCGTCATTTGTTCAGGTTCTCCTTATAGCACTTATTGAGAGATGAAATCTCTTTACATGGGAATTAGCCCATAGCTAGAATCCCGACAGGATGTACTACCTCGGGGTCAAAGTAGACTGGGAACAATTGTGGTTAAGAGATGGTTCCACTCCTCAGAGCCCTCCAACTCCCGAAACATAACTCTAGCACTGTACGTAGTTTCAATTCCTTACCACGACATTACTTGTTAGAATTACAATGTATCTTTTACATATATCCTTAGATATATGCATATCTGTTGCTAAAACTAGCGTTATATCTATCAAATCAACATTCAATATCTTTGAAAATAATTCTTCTGAAATATGACCATATGTGTGTGTGTGAAGAGAGAAAAAAATAAGAGAGACAGACAAACAGACCAAACAGACAGACAGAAACAGAGAGAGGGAAGGAGAGCTATGAAACCAATGAGAAAATGTGATCTTTGAAAATAATTCCTCTGAAACTTGACTATACATACATACATATATATATATATATATATATATATATATATATATATATATATATATATGTGTGTGTGTGTGTGTGTGTGTGTGTGTGTGTGTGTGTGTGTGTGTGTATGTATATAAATGGATGTTCTATCGAAATGCTAAACGTCGTAAACAGTGGTTTGGTAAAAGAGAAAAGCTCAACCACAACCGAGTAGGAAACTTCTGGGAAAAAAGGTTCTTCTCTCTATCTGGTGGGATTGTAAAGGAGTAATTCACTTTGAATTGTTACCACCTAATGCAACAATCAATGCACAAGTCTACTGTCAGCAGTTAGAGCGTTTGGACCAAGCTTTGAAGAAGAAAAGACCTGCTTTAGTGAATCGAAAAGGGTGATGTTTCATGAGGACAATGCGCGACCCAACACTGCAAAGATCAAATCACAGAAGACCAAAGAGCTTGGTTGGGGAAAAAATTCCTCATCAACCTTATTCTCCCGACCTTGCTCCTTCAGACTACCATTTGTTTTGTAGGTTACAGAAGCATTTGGGGAACATAACTTTCGCAAGCCAAGAGAAGTTCAAAACTGACATTTTAGAATTCTTCGCTTCGAAACGGAAAGAGTTTTACATTGAAGGGATTAAAAAGCGGGAAAGTACATTGATGGTTAAATTTCAATTAAATATAACATTTGATCACTTCTTTTCTTAATTCAAAATTCGGACAGAACTTATGGGATGACCTGATACATTTAATTAAGATGTTATACAGTGCAGTACCGTGCGGCACATCTATTTATTAATTTATGAACTTTTAGGCGTGAAAATGCTTATTTTACCACAGAAATAATTAAAATCTAAAAAATATAAATACCTATCGGTCGTAGAAAGCCGCTATATGATAAGGAGTCCACGATATAAATTTACATACATTAGCCAGAAAAATCCGCGATGTACAGAGTGCGCGATAGGTAAAAGACGATGTACTGAGTGTGCGATAAGTGAACCGCGATGTACTGAGTGCGTGATAGGTGAACCGCGATGTACTGAGTGCCCGATAGATGAATCGTGATATGGTGATGGATTACTGTATTGTACATTCGACGTGAAGAAACATAAGAATTCTGTTGATAACTGCAGAAAACTGCACAGAATATTTGAATATGCAATTTTTTTGTTAACTTTGTGAAACGGATAACATCCTACACTCTTGGGGATTGCAGATTGGAGGCTTCAAACTTATGAATATTAACCACGATTGAAGAATATACAATACACACACACACACACACACACACACACACACACACACATACATACATACATATATATATATATTTGTATGTATACACACACATATATATATATATATATATATATATATATATATATATATATATATATATATATATATATATATTGGAAGGTTTGGGGGTGATGTACAGATATTATATAGAAAAAAAAATTTTTTTAAAAAAATAAAAGAAAAAAAAGCAATTTGAAAATCCTACACGACTAGGTGAAAAGCGCTTTATTTAATATGTGACATTAATAAAAATCTGTAAATGTACAACCATCCAGATTTCTGAGTACCTTAATTATATATATATATATATATATATATATATATATATATATATATATATATATATATATATATATATATATATGAAAATTGAATAAATAGAGTCAACAGGAAGGAGTACCTTTAGACAGCTACTTAATAAACATTATTAAGGCGGCGAGCTGGCAGAATCCTTAGATTGCCGGACAAAATGCCTAACGGTATTTCGTCCGTTCTTACGATCTGGGTTCAAATTCTGCCGCGGTCGACTTTGTCTTTCATCCATTTGATGTCGAGAAAGTAAGTAGTATTTCAATACTGGGGTCGATGTAATCGACTAGCACCCTGTTGCAAAATTCCAGGCCTTGTGCCTATAGTAGAAAGGATCATAATAATTGATTCCACTCTATATATGTATATATATATTCTTACGCACACACGTTCCGTACAAATGTGTCGGAGACATCTCACGCAATGTATATATTTTTCATTTTAGCATTACGGGATATCACTAATAAGAAATAACATCTCTGATACAAACATTTTTCTAAAAATCTCATTATCCTTCTACATTATCAATCTGCATTATTAATCATTGTTTTTGTAATCGTTTTTTTTTTTTGGAAGGGGGGGTGGGGAGAATGTAATTTGATTTTGGTAGTTTTGTTTGTTTTTTTCTTTTTTCTTGTAGTGCTCTCTGTTGAGATCTTCAGCAATACGACATTCTCATCTTCTAATTGCTGCTGATAAAGAACAAAAGCTTAAGCGTTTCAGCACGGTGACAATGACAGATTATTTACGTACTACACACGTTAAATGTGAAGAACACAAAGTGCAAGTAGGTGTTAATTTGTGAAAAATTTACAGGTTCCATCGTTCTGATGTATTGTGTGGGAGTTACATACTTTCAAAAAGCCTACTAGCTATAGTGTCACTGAAAATATAATAGATGCGCTAGTTAATTTGTTAATGAAAGACTAACTCTTCTAATGTGACCAGTAATATAACTGATATATTCTCCTATTTTGTTTATAGTAAATATTACTACACATGTAATGCCAGCTTCAAAAATTTTTAGATCATATACGAGTTCCGTGTAACATTATTACTTTATTAGTTTCCATGAATATCGTCGGCAGAAAATTTGATTGAAAACTGTTTTATCTCCCTCTGTTTCGTTCACGTTTTTGCCACCTCACAAAATACCTAAAACATTTTGGAAAAGAGAGATTATTTAATATGCATGTTACCATCAATCAGTCGAATCAACAGCATCGAGAGAGTTACAAGATATCAGTTCGTACTCTCTTCATTTGCGTTCAAATCCTGCTGAAAGCATTTGGGTATTTTTTTTCATTTTTAAATATCGGTGGTGATGAATATAACACACCAGGGTGGTCAAGTAGACTAACGTCGGATGAAATATCTTGCGGTATATGTTCCGATCGTTTGTATGTTCTGAAGTAAAATGCTGCCAAAATCCTGTCTGGAAATACTTACTGTTGTTATATAGCCCCCAAGTCAGTCATGATGAAATATACGTATTCTCATAGACATTCCAACGGTGTACGATCCTTCTGTCGCTTAACCATTACATTGCTAAAATTATATTGCACCATCGGACATATCTATGAATGTCATAGCAATAAAACGAAACACTGTAAACAGTAAATTAAGAGTACATTGTACACTGTCTCTCCGTCAGCTCGTAGCCTAGTTAGGAACCACTGCTATAGGGTGTGAGGAAGAGAAAGCTACTATTTTTAACGTTTACATGTTTCAGTCATTCGATTGCGGCTATGCCCGGAGCACCGCTTCGAAGGGTTTAATCGAACGAATTGACCGCAGTACTTATTTTATTTTAGAGCTGGTTCCTTGTTCTATCGGTATTTTTTATTGAACCACTAAGTCGCTGGTGCGTAAGCGAACCAAAACTGTTTGTAAAATGTCGGCAAGAGACAGAAGCTAATATACACATATCGATAAATGCATGCATGTGTATATACCACGGACATCTTTCAGTTTCCGTCAACCAAATCCACTCACATAGCACTGGTCGGCCTGAGGCTACAGTAGAAGATACTTGCCTAAGGGGACTAAACCTAAAACATATAATTGGGAAACGATCGTTTTACCTGCACAACCACAGTTTTCTTCAGGTTAACTTACATTCCCATTTATTTCAGAATGAATTTTCATTTGAATTAAGTAGGAAAGCGAAAGTAGCAAAATAAATTATATATTAAATGTCATCAATTACACGACAGGAAAACAATCACTGGTGTCTATTGTAAAATGTAATATATGGTTGCATGATAGTATTAGGGTAGTGTAGAAAATGATAAATGATATGTAAGTTTGTTGCTATAAATGACAAATGACTCGTAGTCCTACAGTCTTGTTGCTGTGAAAGACAAATGAATTTTAACCCTGCTGTTCTCCTTCTGCCTGAAAATGGTGATTAGAGTATATAATTTATCTTTAGTTGAAAATCTTCAGATGCAGGCAGGTTTGTAATGTTGACAGATTAACCTAGCAACTACCGAGTTCTAGATTTAATTCTACTGTTCGGCATGTGTCATTTATTATGGACTCGGATTAAAGGTTGACCGACCAATATCTAAAGAACAAATGTTCATAAGAGGACTGTGCGCTGGAAAATGCTCTGTATATATATATATAGATGCATACATACATGACACCAGCATACATGCAAACATACATACATACATAGTGCATACATACATACATACATATATCCATCCATACATACATAGATACATACATACATACATACATACATACATAGTGCATACATACATACATACACACATACATACATACATACATACATACATACATACATACATACATACACTGCCTGTCTGGATAAGCTTGGTTTCTCAGAAAAAGAAACCAACTGATTACCTCGCACGTTACAAATACAGTCTATAAGTTGAACAGTAACAATATGCAAAACTTTTCTCTAATCTACAATGTGACAAATTTCTGCTATCTACATTTCAATGATGGAGCTGTGTATCTTTGTCTGAAACTGGCTCTTTCCTCAAAGGAAGAATTTAAATAATTAAAAGCAGAAGTGAAGAAACACAGACACACACACACATACGTACATAAATACATCCATACATACATACATACATATATGCATGCATGCATACATACATACATACATACATACATACATACATACATACATACATACGTGCATACATACACACATACATACATACATACATACATACATACATGTATCTTTGTCTGAAACTGGCACTTTCCTTAAAGGAAGAATTTAAATAATTAAAAGCAGAAGAGAAGAAACACAGACACACACACACATACGTACATAAATACATACATACATACATACATACATACATAACACAAGAAGCCATCAACAGCTCGGCATGGAATACTGTCAAGTTTATGACATTCCACTTGGAAGGCTACCTCCATGCAATTCAAAACAAGAGATCTCAACCAAATACCTACAGTATAAAAGGCAGAAAACATTGACAAACTACAGATGTAGGCTGTCCAGGACGAAGACTTAAACCATCAGCCATATTATTGTCAGCTTCTCGATATTGTCTTCCCGCAAGGCATGATGCAGAGGCCAGAATAGTCACAGGATAAGAAGAAAAAAACAACCACACGAGGTTGATTGTATTGAGACCGGTGGGTCAAAAGAAATTGAAAATTAAAACCGCCACCATGTTAAAACAAAACTGGCCAGACATTGTTGTGTGGATTTCAAATGCCCTCTAGAGACCAATGTGGTGAGAAAAGTACTGCAGAGAGATGGCATCTATGGATCATTGAAAAGGGGTTTAGAAATCCGGTACCAAAGTTACACTTTCAGCTTCATACTTATTGTTATGGAAACATAGGATACGTTCCAACCCGTCAGGAGTAAAGTATGACTGAATCCTGGTTTTGTGGGAGAGGACACAGCTCCTTAGTTCGTATATTTCAAATGGCAACGATAAAAGATACTATAAAATTCTGCAAGACCTTAAGATTTAAAAGATGATGAACAAAATAAAATGCTCTCCATCACAAAATAACTGGTAGCTAGTCAAGATTAACTCTAAATCAAAGAGTAAAATGACTTACATACATATGTATATATATGTATATTTATATTTACATACATATATGCATACATATATAAATACTTACTTACACGCACGCGCGCATACACACGCATTGTGTGTATGTGAGTGTGTGTGTGTGTGTGTGTGTGCGCGCGCACACACATACACATACGCATTTGGTAAGAGCTCGGTGATGAGTCGACTTATCTAACGAAAATTAATTTATATTTTATTTTACCGCACTACACCGAGTTGTACTTAACCACCCTTTAAATAGAGAAGATGCAATAAGTACCTGACACAATCAAAAGTGTTAATACAATTTACTAAAACTCTTGAAGGCTATGTGCCAACACGGCATCAGTGCAAAGATTGATACCAGTAAAACATAAAATAAAATAGTAAAATAAATTTTAAGATGTAATAAATTAATGGCAATACAGTAGTTTTTTCTGAACTGTTCATAGATATTTCATTAAGTGAACCTTGATGGTAAATAAAATATTACAACCCCAAGTGCACATTAATAAATAGTTTTGCACCTTTTAATCTTTTAACATCAAAAATTTCGCTACAGTATATAAGTGCCTAAATAAGAATGGTCCAAAACAGAAAATAATCATGTTAGGAACAAAGGAATATTAAATCAGTGCTGAACCGAATTCTTCAAAGATCATTTCGAATAGATTAATATTTTCTTATTCACAGACCCAATACGGTGACAGTTGTGAGGTTTTAGTTTATAATGTTTTATTCTAACTTTGATATATAGAAACAGCAGCCTTTGAAACAAAATTTAATCTATTGTATTGATGTCATCACTTTGTTGATTTCGAAATTCCGGTAAGTATGTTTCTGAGGGATTTGAACTCGTAGTATAAAGTGACACACGTAAATAACCCAAGGCTTTTTGGTTCAATTTTCCACCCTATTGACATTTAATTCTCTCCCTTTGTTGTCCGCATTTGATTATACGTGAGTGAGGGTAGTAGATATAGGCTATCGTTATGAGGTTAAAGACACAGTTTCGTAGACACGGAGTTCCGGACCCAATCTTAGTACTATGAACCTTGGAAACTGTTTCTAACTACTGCCTCCAGATGACCAATATTTTGAGATCAGAATGTATTAGATCGAAACTTGACGAAAACCAGCTGGACACACTCACAACCACACCGACATATGTATATTATGTGTGTACATGTGTGTGTGTATGGGTTTGTGTTGCCTGTGTGTGTGTGTGCGGGAGTGTGTGTGTGTGTGTGAGAGTGTGTGTGTATGTGTGTGCATCTGTGTGTATGCGCGTGTGTTGTCTCAGTGTGTGTGAGTGTGTGTGTTGACTATATGTGTGTACGTGTGTATGTTATGTTGTGTGATTGTAGTGTGTATATTGAGTGTGTGTGTACGTGTGTATATTGAGTGTGTGTTGGTGTGTGTATATATATATATATACACCAACATTTAGACTCACTCACACACAAACACACACACAACATACACACGTACACACACACAGACACAGTCAACACACATACACTTACACACAGACAACACACACGGATACACACATACACGCATGCACACACAAATAATATACGTCGCCGGGAATTGGTGAACCTTGGTTCAGACAAGAATGCGATACAGAAAGTTAACATACAAATGTTGAGTAAATGTAATCCAACTCAATTAGTGGGTGTACGAGGGACAGAGACGTAAACAAAAGGGACTGCGGCATACAAACGAACTGATATAAATAAACGAACAAAATAAGGAGACAGGAAACGGAAATAATCAACGCTGGGAGAATATGCTGAAGTATTTAATAGAGAGACCGCGAAAGGTGAATAGAGCGGGAGATGAGAAAATGGTAGCGCTTGGTAAGGCAGCCAGCGTTCACAGATCACATGTCAGTAGTAGGAGGGGTAGAAGTCGTAGAGGGCAGATAGAAATATAGGAAGCAGAGAGGGAAGGCAAAAGTACGTGTCAGCAGTAGTATTATTCGTTTCATGGGACTGTCACATTAAGCTGACAGCATACAACTACTTTATTGTATCACTACTGCATATATATATATATATATATATATATATATATATATATATATATATATATATATATATATATACATACATACACATAAACGGATAGATAGATAGATAGATAGATAGATAGATAGATAGATAGATAGATAGATAGATACTGAAATTAGAAATGTCTGTCCAGAATTACGCTTTTCTATAACTTTCATCTGGCAAATTTCCGATTTTAAAGGAATTATTAACCATTATTGTTTATGTGGTGATAATCATTAGGAATTGAATATTAATGATAGAAAGATTCACGGTGAGCATTTGATCAGTATTAGGGGTGAAATATGTAAAAGGGAGACGTGAAAGAAAGAAAGAAAGAAAGAAAGAAAGAAAGAAAGAAAGAAAGAAAGAAAGAAAGAAAGAAAGAAAGAAATGTTGGTGCTGTCAGCGAGCGATATAGCTGTGATGATAAGCAAAACGAGCGTATTTAAAATATCTAACATGTTAACGTGATGTGTGATATGTTTAATTATTCAGAAAACAGTTTGTTTGAAAGAAATCACTTGTGTAAAACGTGGTTAATTGCTTCGTGCAGCACAGATTGCATGACTGAATAGTTGAAAACTTCGCTTGGCGATCACGGGTTTCTGACCTCACTCTCAATGCATGACGTTTCGTGCACGTGCATCTGCAATTGAGTCAGATCGACCCGATCCCTATGAGTGAATTTACGTAGACGTCGAAAAGGCATGGAAACCCAGCGCATTGACTGTACTTGTAATTCTAAAATCCAGTTTTGCTACACATTGAATGAAGTTGATTCTCATAGGGAAGTAAGTTAAGGGGATATTTTACGGGGAATACTCAACAACTAATTTAATGCTAAGTCGTGCAGGTGAAGGAATAACTGGACGGTAACATATCAAAACGTAATTAAAATGGCGTTTGGAAATTAAATTCATTGAATATTCTTTTCTACTCTAGACACACGGCCCGAAATTTTTGGAGAGCGGGACCAGTCGATTAGCTCGACACCAGTACGCAACTGGTGCTTAATTTATCGCCATTGAAAGGATGAAACGCAAAGTCTACCTCGGCAGAATTTTAACTCAGAACATAAAGACAAACGAAATCCTGCTAAATATTTCGCCCGGCGTGCTAACGTTTCTTATTTCTTTACTACCCACAAGGGGCTAAACACAGAGGGAATAAACAAGAAGACAAACGGATTAAGTCGATTATATCGACCCCAGTGCGTAACTCGTACTTATTTAATCGGCCCCGAAAGGATGAAAGGCAAAGTCGACCTCGACGGAATTTGAACGTAGCGGCAGACGAAATACCGCTAAGCATTTCGTCCGGCATGCTAACGTTTCTGTGAAATGGTGAGTTTCTTATGATTATCCCCGGTTGCAATTTTGAAGCTTAGATTCTTAAAATAATTATGATAATTTCTGGTAAGCCCTTGAACCTTTCAATTTCATGCCTTACCTCAAAGGTGTCGAACGAAAGTCGGTACATGCATACTTACGCACACATATATGACACGTATACACATACACATGCACAAACACATACATACATTGGTTTCAAATTTTAACACAAAGCTACAACATCGCTGGAGGGAATGACTCGATTATACCAACTAAATGCTTAACTCGAAATTGTTTTATCGACCGCGAAACGACGAAAGGCAAAGCCGAGCTCAGCGGATTTGAACTCAGAACATGAAGACAGACGGACTACCACTAAACATTTAGCCCGGCTTGCTAACGATTCTGCTAGCTCGCCATCTTAAATCACACACGTATTAAATCAACGAATGCCTTAATTATGAGTAACAGTGAATTAAAAAGGTATCTCCTCTTCCAGTCGTTGTTTTAATGAATTCTTACTTTGCAAATATTATAACTCTGCAGGAATTTCAATTCATATGTATGGTTTCCTCATTTAAAAGAAAACATCTTCATTCATTAACTGTTTCAGTAATTGGAATGCGGCGATACCGGAGCACTACCTTGATGTGATTAATCGAACAAATACACCTCTACACCTGTTTTGTCAGTCTGATACTTATGCATCTGACCCTTTTTGCACAACCACTATGTTACGGTGCTGTAAATAAACCAACACTGGTTGTAGAGCCGTGGTAGAGGAATTATAACAATAATGTCTTTAATGATTATATATCTCTTAGTGGTTGCATGTTTAATCCACCACCCGGTTTAAAACCCCTCCTTCGCTCTAAGATCGCATTAATTGTGTCCATTCGACTGCACACATTTGAATGAGGTCTTCGCTCATTATTCTCTGATAGCCTCGGATTTTCCATTAAATAATTTGGTGTTAGGCGTCACTTAAATCCTATGAGAAAAAAATCAATATTGTTTTCTTCTTGCAGAGATGTTAGCACTTCCATTAAGTTACATGTAAGTCTCAGCATATATGTAACAAATTTACAATTGAATTATGTCAAAGGTGATGAGTCGTATATCACGACGGTATATATATATATATATATATATATATGTATGTATATGCCTTTGCGTGTGTCCGTGTGTATGTGTATCTGTGTATATGTATGATTATATGTACATCGGTGTGTATTTGTATGAGATCAGATGTATGCTCGACACACACATATTTCATAATCACAGGCAATGAATTTCTTTGCATATCAAGTAGAAAATCACGTATTTCCTCTGAAAGCTATTCTCAAAATTCTATCAGTCGAATTGTATGCCATTTTCAATATTATATCCATTGAAGGTTATTGCAATTTCAGAATTCAATGCGGATGTTCGCTGGAAAACAAAGTAAGAAGTTTTTCGTACGACAATGTGCATATACGAATGCATATCGTCTTAAACTTACAAACAATTCACCTCCAAATGAGTGGACATTGTAAAGATACAATTCAAATCCAAATGGATAGATGTATAGACAGACAGAAAAAAAGCTATTCACATGCGTTAGAAATAATATCACTTGATCTATACAAATCCATCGTGTTATATATAGAGTTTTCTCTACATGGTGTGATATATTTGCAATAAAGCATTTCGAGAAGGCATGCATCGTATAAAGACATCTTTCACTGTTAGACAGAATCGTGAACGTTGTTTAGTAGAATTATATAAATCTTTAAAAGTAGTGAAGTAAGGCTGGACGTTTGAACAAGGAAGCTAAAGATTCAATGAAAGAAGTAACCATTCGGGCGTTTCCATCTGAGTTATATATTGTCCAACGTTGCAATTCTGAACGCTCAAATCCTCAGACGGCCTATCTGTACGTGCTCACTGCAATGTTCTTCTTCGTTAATTTCAGAAATCTTTTAGTGAGCAGATATACAGACATATGATCAAAAGCTTTCCGCTAATGACAATCCCCTCTTTTTTCTCAGATATTTTATATCCCTGGTATTGCTGTCCAATATGTGTTATAAAATTTAAGGCTGTGGTGCATGATTTCTATGACGTTTGGTTGTTAAACCTTGTGCTTCTCGTAACAGCATCGATTCTCATATTAGATCAATGCTTAATTAATCATTATTTTATGTTTCTATAGAATGTTTGGGTAATGTAATTCTCTGCCGCCTAATTGGACTCAAGAATAGAAAGTAACGAAACGCACAGTATTTGTATCTTCGAGCGACGCGTCAACGAGAGCGTCGCTAAAAGACGTGTCAGGCTATTAGAAACAACCACCAAATATCCACCAAATATCCACCAAATGTCCTACTTCACATCTCACCCAAAACCTTATATAAGGAAAGGACATATAAGATGACGTAGTCCTAGATTATCTTAAAATGCTTGATATTTCCCAACAGGGATGTTATAGACTTTTGGATTTTACTCGATCGGGATTAAATTCGGATGAACTACTATAAACAACGGCATTGGTGCCATTGCTAATAGTAAACAATGTTAAATGGCATTTCTTGAACAATAAATTTCTTGCACTTGGGAAGTATAACGTTCCTCACCCTTTTCAGTTTTGCCGATGATTCTCCGAAGAAGTTATCGTTAGCCTGGTCGCCTGCTCCTAAATGCTTCAAACAAAGCATGCTTTGCTAAAGTCCAATGGTGATCAATCGGGTGGTGGATGAAGAGAACCACTGATTGGCATAGCGATTGTTGGTTTCGATTAGATGGCCTATGTTACCTTACAGAGATTTCGTCCCAAATCAAATCAGCTTCAGTGTTAATCATACACAGCATCGGATGCAGTGTGTCTCGCTACTGATGCCGTTTTATTTCCTGCCTCCTCACTTAATTGGACATGTAACCTCTTCTAATATAAGTCGAAGAAATGAATTTAAGGGAGTGAGTTAGTCGATTATATCAACCACAGTAATTCATCGACATTTTATTTTATTGATCATCAGAAGTACGGAATACAATATTCGCATCGGCAGGATTTGAACTTAGAACATAAAGAATCAGAATAAATGAAGCAAAGCCGATTGTCCAACGTGCTAACGATTCTGTCTTATAATCAGCAGCAATCGAATCTTTAACGAACTTTATTTCCTTAAGACAATACGATTCAATCGTTAAATATGTCTTACCCTCTCAAACACACGATAAAGAAGATTTATCTGCTATGTCTAGCGGGGCAAAGGGTTGCGCATATATTTTCCTCCTGCTGAATAATCATCAAATTAAGTCAATGGGTAAAATACAAAATATTTCAAAAACCTATAATTGTGCGTCATAGTTAATTTCACGTTATTGTAAATATTGTATTTGTTATGCAAAACACTTCAAAATATGCTGAATACTATTGTGGAAATATATGGAAAGCTATTTCGATAGCGTTTTTTATATTTTTCAGATTCATATCCGTTCCTGCTTCTTTATCCATTACCAGATTGTTTTATATCGAATGTAGAATATGAATTTTCTATCCATTTCGTGTTATCGTATCAAATTTTATCGAATTTGTTTTAGAAGTCAGGTTAATGTATACATTTAAAATAGATTAAATGTATACTGATAAACATCTAAGAATGCATTGAATCCTTATCACTAAAATGTTACAAGAGCTTTCTTTTTTTCATTTTTTGGACCAAGACCAATGACAGAAACCTCTCTCTATTCCTCTTGCTCTCTTTCTTTTTCTCAATCTATCTATATATCTCTATTTCCCTATGTCTCTGTATGTTATTTCTTCATCTCTTTACCTCATTTTGTGTGAAATATCTAAAAGATAAAACGGTGGTGTTCTAATAACTGGGAAACATTACACATGCTGTCATTTCCTTAACGTTATCGCATATCATTCGCAATATATCTGTGATTAATCCAAGTGTATAGAAGAAAAATCAGTGGATTCAGCATGGAAACAAGAGGTGTGGTCTGGACTGTATAGCTCCGGGTTCGACACTACTGTGGAGCAAGTATTTTTCCAACATGCTTCGGGTTATCAAGTCAGGCAATACCATCTGAGTAAAATTAATAAAATTTGATTGAATGTGACACGGAAAAAGACCCCCGTGTGTACATGTGTATGTATGTATGTATGTATGTATGTATGTATGTATGTATGTATACACAGACATACATATATACGCAGGTTATATATATATATATATATATATATATATATATATATATATATATATACGTTATTATATACATATGTATGTATATATATATTTAGGTCAGCTGAAATATGTTTGTCACATATTTCAACTGCTAAAAGGCAAATACACTGCAGTTGCCGTGGAGAAATATCTTTCTTATGGTAAAACGATGTGAAAACACCCAGTTCGTTCAATGTCACCATCTGTAAGGAATCTCAGACATCGATGTTTCGAATGTTTTGACTCTTGTCAATGAGATGCACGTAAGAGAGGCAACTCTGAACGAAATTAATAAATCTGTAGCTTTATATATAATTCAATCAACAAAGTGCACCAGTAGATCGTCAGGTCAAAGCAAATAACGTAACATTGGCGCTAAACAGTGTTTAGGTATGAGCAGAATTTTGGTTAGTTGAAATAGTTGAAAAAGCAAATACAATGGAGTTGAAAAAGCAAATACAATGGAGTTACCGTGGAGAAAAAGAAATCTCATGCCGATGATATTAATGATGCCAATGATGATGGACATGATGATGATGATGATGATGACGACGACAACTGCGTAGGCGATGATAATGGTGATGACAACAACAAGGAAGGCGACGACGAAGATAATTTAGTTGGTAATTCCCTAGCTACTGTTGCTGTTGTTTTGGTCACAGAACCATTCCGATCTAACAGACCTGCGCTCAATGTACATAGTGGGACCAGGTGTGTACCATCTAATGCTTGTCTTCAGGCGTAGTGTACCAAGAGCTACACTACAGAATGCAGACAATGTATTTTAAAGCGTGTATTTGTAATATGAGGGATATTTTCATTTGGTTTTTATCCTTGCCTTAATGACGATGTTATATAGGCGGAGATTAGCTTTAATCAAGAGGTAATTATGGACAATGAACAGCAGCTATCATCTGCTGTTGGTCAACCATGATTTACAGCTGGGTTGTAAAAATATATCACCATACTTGTAGCCTAACTGGTTTGAATGCCTACAACGGACGGGTTTCTTTTTCTGAAGGCACCCAATCACCAAATAGTGGTGTTACACCGGTCGACCAATTAAGTGCAGTATCAAAGAAATAGGTCAGTTATATTAACAATGCTCCAGTTTTCCAATTCCTTTCCTATATAGAAGCCATAATTTTCAATCTTAGGTAAGGTGAACATAAATATTTCACAAAGTAAGTAAAAACGTACGTATGTTATTCTGTTGCCTTTTGTTTTTCCATTAAAAATGAATAAATTTACATATATGTTTCTTTTTTGGACAAATAATTCTATAGAAACAGTTTTAAGAGAATACCATAAGTGGAATACCTGTAATTTAAAAGTGTTATCGATTTTTCAATATCAGACACAGGCAATATTGTATTTTGAAGAAGAGAAAAAGATAATTTCGTTTTCAATTCAGCTAAAATAAAGTATTTTTCCTCACAGACATTTCCTTTACACTGTAGGAATATCTATCATATATTTGATTAATAGTTGGTTAAAAGAATATAGACACAGTCATCTCAGTCCAGACTACACTGTGTAAAGAGCAAAAACTTAAAAAAATTGAAATCAATAAAATGTTTAGAAAGTCATTTATGTGAAACATAAAGCTATAAGAAAACACTTGGTTCAATGAAGAATTCCTATGAGTTTTCACACACAGCAACTAGAATAATTTTGTATCTGACGTCGAGTTAAACTTATGATTAAATAGCGCATATGGACGCATAAACATCATTTATAGTTGATGGCAACTGTGAAGAATTATCACTTGCATGCATGCGCACACATAGATACACAGATGCACATATACGTGTCCGCTCATACATATGGGCATTTACAAACTTGTCTGTGTGCGTGTGTGTGCTCTCTAGGTTATCCGTCACGAACAATTTGTGAACAGTATATAAAACAATAAAATTTATTAACTACGCGAATAAAGTGCATAACTAAATAGTGCATATATGTATGTGTGTGCGTGGGGGAGACATAGAGAGTGATGCAAACATTTATCCACACATATACATGCAACATATACACACACACGCACATATACGTGTGTGTGTGTATATGTATATACATACATATATATATATATATATATATATATATATATATATATATATATATATATATATATATGCGGGCGCCGGCATGGCTGGGTGGTTTAAGACCCCGCATCGCCAACGTAACATACCGAGTCCAATGTTATTGATGGGTCAGCTTGGACAAGTATCTTCATAGACTTGGATCCATTTACAAAAGAGGAAGGAAGTTTCATACGCAGAAATTGTGTAGGAATACATTGGACGAACGCGAAATGCCAGTGTTGAGCCTGTGCCGCACAGGCTCTATTGCTTACTTCGAGGATTACGTTAAATGGTATACATGACTATGTGACAAACAACCTCTTTCATCGCAATTATTTTGTCAAGGACGGGTTTAATGAATGCAGCCACACAAGTGGTCGTTCATACATCGAAACTGCACAGGGGAGCCCCTTATATATGTCTTCCATTTTTGTATCTTGATATATAAAACTGGATATATAAATCTCTGTTCTCCTTAATGATTAGTTTATTATTTTTTCTTCTCTACCGACAACATACAGTCTCAATAGAGAAATATAGATTTACCAATGTGAAAGCGTCATATCGAATGACTTGTAGTAAAAATAGTTGTGCCAAAACCTAGTTTATTTGGTAACCTTTATATTAGTTCATGCGATAAATAATGCAGTTTTTTTTACACTTCTTTTGTTTTTCAATATTAAGATTTCTTTTTTAAACAAAAATATACGCTCCATCATTTTCTACAATACTGTTCCATCTATCTGGAAGATTTGCAAGGCCCCTCTTCCCAAATCCACTTGTCTGTGACGAAAAATATTCCTCCACTACTGTTCTGACCTCGTCTCCACAATTCATACTTTTTCCATCCAAAGGATTTTGAAGACTGCGGAATAAATGATAATGAGATGGGGTATTGTCCGCAGAATATGGTGGGTGGGGCATCGTTTCCCATTGAAACTGCTCCAGCCTATCGAATGTCATCCTCGCTGTTATGTGGCCGAGCTTTATCCTGATGGTAGAACACTTTTCGTCTTGAAACCAAAGACGGTCAATTGTCTTCTAGCAGTGACTTGAATGACTATTTGAATGACCAGATCCAATCTTCTCCGCTAGTTCCTCAACAGTTTCGATGGGATTTTGTTCCACCAGGGATTGTGGGACGTCCTTGTCGAGCAGTACAGATCTTCCAGGGCGAGGTTCGTTTTCCAGTCTGTAGTTTGCGGCGCGGAATTTCTGGGACCGCAGTTGAGACTGGCTTACGGTTATTGTCCGATCCACTTATACTGCATTAATATTTATCACACTTTCCGTTGCTTTGTTGCCTTTATTGGACTTATAAAGCAGCAATATATGCTGAATATGCTCCTTTGTCACTTCCATGATAGCTTAGAAAAATTAAGTGTTAAAAGCGAACTGCACTCTTCAAAAGTTGCACTAAGAATAAGCACAAGGTAAAATAACTACCAGCATTTATAGCAAGTTGACGCAGGTAGTTTATCCTATCCCCCTCGACTTTTAGTTCATGCAATTTAAAAAACCGCATTATTTATGGGATGACCCAATATATATATATAGATGATAAGCAGCTTTATTATAGTACAGATATGACTAATTCGGAATGACATTACGTTCATTGTTCACACATCGTCACTCTCGTAATGCAACACTTTGTAATTTCGGTTCAAATGGGAAGTTTGAAACTATTTTTACATTCTAATGAGACCTGGTCCTTGTAGAGTAGTGCTTTTCAAATAACTAAAGCCGTTTGTGGAGATAACGTAGAAAATATGTAAATGAAAAAATAAAGTTTATTTGGAAGCCGAAAGATTATTGAATCTTTTGCTATGCCATACGTCAAAATCGGCAAATCAATTTTTAATGCATAAGGAACATACGTACACACACACACACACACACACACACGCACGCACACACACGCACACACACGCACACACACACATACAAACTCTCTTTTATATGTATATATATATATATATATATATATATATATATATATATATATATATATGTATATATATGTATGTATATATATATATATATATATATATATATATATATATATATATATATACATACACACACATACGTACACACACAAACACTGTCGGACACTCACACAAAAAACACGCATGTGACCCTATGACTCTATGTAGACACGCAGGAGACGAAATAAATATTTCAAATGAATATATAAAACCGATTCACAAGCCGGCACACCTAGCATCGGGATGAAACATAATAGCAGAAAAGTAGTTAGTGATACTTAAATCATTCGAAAATGTGTTCGCATTGAGAGCGCCACAGGGTTACTGTGATGAAAAATGTGAGAGGAAAATATAGACAGACAACAATGGGTGAGTGATTTTTTTAAAAGGCTTTAATAATACGATTCTGCATTGTTTTGTTCTAATTAAATATATCTTCGTGACTTATCGTCAGGTGTTTAACGAATAATAAGCTTTAGGGTAGGTAAAATTTCGATGAGAATATTTTCATGTATGTCATATGTCAGAATGACTGCACCCGGATAAGTTATACAAATTATTAAAAATACTTGTTTAAATATAAAATTACTGTAATTATTTAAAAATCAATTTCTTTTGTTAACTGAAGTATATCATACGTATATTATAAAATTGAGAAATAACGAATTGTGATAAAGGTAATGGTGTTTCCATTAAAATGAAAAGATGTATTTATTGAATCTTTATTATATTCACATGATGTAGTTCAATGCAATATTAGTGGCTTGCTGATAAATTTTAGGAACTATTGTTTCTTAAAGAATAATGTAAATAGCGTTAGCATGAAACGCCAGAATCCGTAAGCTACATTACAAAAACGTAGATCGAGTTTGAGGAAGAAAATTAGACATAAATTGAAACTGAAAGTAAAAATAGGTATGAGTAAATCTAAAATCTATTAAACAACAATACGAAAGATTTCCATATTTTCATACAAGAACCCCAGAGGTCCATGTTACAAAAATGCAATCCACTCGCACACAAGAGAACACCTAAACGAATCAAAAGTATATTAGTTGATATACAAAATCTAAATGCATGACTTAGCGGTTAAGTAGCTCGTTTGGCAACTTCGTTACTTCAAGTTCAGTCTCGCTGCGCAGTTCCTTCTCTTCTTGGGAACTATTTTGTACAGTAACCGCTAGCCAACCTATGTATGTATGTATGTATGTATGTATGTGTGGAGGCGCAATGGCCCAGTGGTTAGGGCAGCTGACTCGCAGTCATAGGGTCACGGTTTCGATTCCCAGACCGGGCGTTGTGAGTGTTTATTAAGCGAAAATACCTAAAGCTCCACCAGGCTCCGGCAGGCGATGGTGGCGAACCCTGCTGTACTCTTTCACCACAACTTTCTCTCACTCTTACTTCCTGTTTTTGTTGTGCCTGTAATTCAAAGGGGACAGCCTTGTCACACGTTAAGGGTACACGTGTCTGTGGAGTGCTCAGCCACTTGCATGTTAATTTCACGAGCAGGCTGTTCTGTTGATCGGATCAACTGGAACCCGCGACGTCGTAAGCGACGGGGTGCCAACAACAACATGTATGTATGTATGTATGTATATGTGCGTATGTCTTTGCATTTATGTTTGATGCCCGACCCATATATACACATGAGGATGTGCTGGAAAGTTCATAGGCTGACTATGAAGTGGGGATGCTAGAACTGAAACCTTGCATGCATTAATTTCAACGCTTTTTATTCATAATTACATTGTTTCGTTCCAAATAAACTGACATCTTGTCTTTTCAAAAATCATTTCAAGATGTCTTGAAAATTCGACACAATTCAACATCGTGGTGTTATCAAGTACCTGCAGAAAAAACGGTTTCGTCCCCGAGAGCATTTGTGCTGACATGCTGGTTACACTAAGAGATGACGCTCCATCTTTATGAAAAGTGCAAAATTAGGTAGCTGAATTAAGAAGGTAAGGGAGACGCTTGAAGATGACCTAAAGTCTTGAAGCATGGAACGGCCACCACATAGCAAGACACTGATCGTGTTCACTATATGGAAATGAATAACAGACGATTGACTATAAATCTATTAGCTAATACTATTAGAATATCCCATGAGAGTTGAGAATATTCTGCACAATGCACTTGCTTGGTGTGTGTCGCGTCTTCTGACACTTGGAAAAAGCGCACCAGTCTGATCACTTCCCGGGAATATCTGACATCGTTTCAGGAAGACCTAGTTGGTTTTCATGAAAGTTTCCTAACCCAGGAGAAGTGATGGTTTCATCAATTTGAGCCAGAGAGAAAGAAGCAATCCTTGCTGTTGAAACACCCCTACTCCACTGCACCCCGAAAGGTCAAGGTTGTTTCATCAGGAGAGAAGGTGATGACCTTTAGAAAATCAGCGTTTACGGAAGAATACAGTAAATCAATGTTAAATTATAAGAGGAGTTCGTACGTAAATACTCGGTACCTCTATCAACAGTTGAACGGAAAAATCTTTTGAATTACACTTCTACAACCGGTAGGCTAAATATTATATTTAGTAAAAAATTAATTAGAATACAGACAATTAAATCAAGAATAATATTAATTAGCACCTTTAGCTTGAAGCGTTTTTGAGACAGTATACACAGTGATAGATTTTTGATATTTAAAATATTACAATGTGAATTTATATAACCATATAGCTACTTGAAAATGTAATGTAACAGAAGTACTCCCACATACATACATCGAAACACGTATTATTAATTATATATTTAAAACTCTTTTAAAAATTGGTGGTGCACAATTAGAAAACAACTTCAATTTATTAGAATATAACAAAATCGTATCCTCTAAAATTCATTATAAACTTTTGCGAAAAGCTATTAGCTAGAGGCTAAGAGAAAATAATAGAATGATTTATCATTAATAATGTAGGACTCGTTATTGAATTATAATATAGATACTTCGTATCAATTTAAAACATTTCATGCTTTTCTAACTATTTTTTATTCCAAAGTAATTCTTATTAATATATGGGCATAAAGCGGTGAAACTTATTAATAAATTGCTGTAATACAGAATCGTTACCGCACTAGACAAAATGCTTAGTGGGATGTCGTCAGAATTTATGTTCTGAGTTTGTCTTTCATCCATTCGTGGTTGATAAAATAACTGTCAGTTAAGCACTGGAGCCAATGTAAACGACTAGCGCCCTTCCCGCGAAAGTTCCAGACTGTGTGCCTATAATAGAAAGGATTATTAATCTGTATTTGACATGCCTTACTTTAGTCGTTGTGGAGGCGCAATGGCCCAGTGGTTAGGGCAACGGACACGTGGTCATAGGATCGCGGTTTCGATTGCCAGACCGGGCGTTGTGAGTGTTTATTGAGTGAAAACACCTAAAGCTCCACAAGGCTCCGGCAGGGGATGGTGGCGAACCCTGCTGTACTCTTTCACCACAACTTTCCCTCACTCTTACTTCCTTGTCACACTGTGTCATGCTGAATATCCCCGAGAACTACGTTAAGAGTACACGTGTCTATGGAGTGCTCAGCCACTTGCACGTTAATTTCACGAGCAGGCTGTTCTGTTGATCGGATCAACTGGAACCCTCGACGTCGTAAGCGACGGAGTGCCAACACACACACGCAACACACTTTAGTCGTTACTAATCGATGCTATATAAAGAGTGGAACTTATGATTGCTGATATATGAACTATTAAATATAACATACCGACTTCGTTGCTTGACCTCGGCAGTAGAAATGCATGGTTTATTTTTTGAAATTACTCATGTGTTTTAATTGGTTGTAGGTGTCTTGTAGGATTTGGTACTAGGGCTACGCTCTTGCTGATACGCTATCATTTGTGCTGACTCATTCAGGTTGGGAGGGCCCTATTTTATTTAGGTACTATCCCAACATGTTGTTTATGGCAAAATTGCTGAGAAAGAATGCATTTCGTTACTCCATATCTATTATTTATTTATTACTTTTTTTTAGTCTCTTTAAATTTAATTGTTTGGGCGTGGCTGTGTGGGAAGCCATTTGCTTCCCAACAACATGGTTCCGGGGTCAGTTCAACTACATGGTACCAAAGATTTTATAAACGGAAACTAACTGAAAGATGCCCGTCGTGTATATCTCTGTGTGCACGTGCTTGTGTGTGTGTGCTTGTGTGTGTGTGTGTGTGTTTCTGTGTTTGTCCCTCCGCCTTCGCTTCACAAACGATGCTGGTAGCCTCGTAAATTAGCGGTTCAGCAAACATACTAAACATAACATGGAAACGAAAAGTCGAGAATTCGTTCCAGCAGCGGTCAGTGAGATTGCCAAATGCATTTCGACCGATGCTGGGACGAACTTTTCCTCTCCATTCGAAATTATTGTTTTTACCACAACAGAACAATCCGTAACAGATATATATTAGCGGCATTAATAGAGTCGGTATTAATAACTAGAAGTAATATATATTCCCACTTAAACGCGAATGTTCTGCTAAAACTAAATAATACTGCGGTATTTACTCATATAGGCCTTTGGTGCTTGTTTGTTTATATCACCAGCAGGAAGGTAATTCCTCACTAACGCCAGCGCCGAGACCACCAGATCACTAAGTTTTGATCTTTCTGCATCTCATTAGTAGCACTGATTTTCTACATATCGCTAGCGGAGAGATGAGTCGCTACTATCTCTAGCGGTGGAGCGTCCATCACCGATGAGATTAAGAAAGATTGAAATCACGTGAACTGGTGATCTCGGTGCTGAAGTTGATGGGAAGTTTGTTTTTTTTTTCTCGCTAACGATATTAAGAAAGAAGCGTGCATTCTGCTTATGAAAGCAAGGAATGATTTTGTAATGTTAGTGTTAACATTTAAAGAGGATTATCTGAACATGACAGCATTCTTAGTGAAGTATGTTCCAAATCAACAGCATGTGATATCTTTCCTGACGCTAACTTTCATGGCATTATTGTAACAAGGATTGCACTACCAAAGATTTATTTCTTCGATGATAGGTTACAGCTTCTACTACTGACAATATTAATCACATTTTTTAAAACTATGGACGGTTGGTAGTAATTTGTGTTTACATATATTCGCTTCTTGTTATGTTTATTATATGATTCATATTTATCTATGTATACGTTAAGGGTAACATGTAGATATCATTTCTGTCATGTGGAGTTATTTTGTAAGGGTGATATGCTGTGTCAAAATAATTATGTTGTCTTTGGAGTATATTATAGGAATTATCCAGCTGGTACTTATGGCAATGAGTGGCAGGTAATTTCTTCTGCGTGGTGGGTATGGCAAAGTAAACCGTACAATGGAAGCGGTTGGGAATGTTGAGCATCGAACTGAATCACTACAACTAAAGCATTATGAATATTTTCATTGCAAAATAATAGGAAGGGTTACAGAAGAACGAAGGTAGCGCCCACTACGATATTTCAGCCTAGGGATTGCAGTATAGAGTGGCCAACTTCAGTAGTAGTGGTTTGCATCTGTATGGCTTAGTTTTTTTCTGATTCTTATAGTGTTTTTACCGCAACATCATCTCTTAGTATAACCAGCATGTCAGCACAAATGCTCTTGGGGACGAAACCGTTGTTTCTGCGGGTACTTGATAACACCACGTATGTGAACATTTCATTTGTTTCACTCGTTTCATTGCGGCCATGCTGGTTCACCACCTTGAAGGTTTTAGTCGAACAAATCGACCCCATTACTTACTTGTCAGGCCCAATACATTTTCTATCTTTCTTCTTTCTTTATTGCCCACAAGGGGCTAAACATAGAGGCGACAAACAAGGACAGACAAAGGGATTAAGTCGATTACATCGACGCCAGTGCGTAACTGGTACTTAATTTATCGACCCCGAAAGGATGAAAGGCAAAGTCGACCTCGGCGGAATTTGAACTCAGAACGTAACGGCAGACGAAATATCGCTAAGCATTTCGCCCGGCGTGCTAACGGTTCTGCCAGCTCGCCTACGTATTCTATCTTTCTCTTACCAAACTGCTAGTTACGGAGACGAAACAAATCGGTGAAGAGACAAATACTAATACATGCACATCTGTAAATGTGCAGAAGACCATTGAAGTCTGAGGTGGGTGTGTGTGTGTGTGTGTGTGTGATGGACTTTCACTCAGATTCCGCCTACCAAATCCACTCACAGGGTATTAGTCGGTCCAGCCGTATAGTTGAAGATATTTGCCCAAGGTGCCACTGAATGCGATTGAACCCGAAAGTAAGTGACAACAAAGCGAGCTTGGTAATCACACGGCCGCCACTTCACCTATACCATACAACCTCGCTTGCAGAATAAACTTTGACTATTCCCCAGTCATTAATAAAATTAGTTTCTTTGTATGCATTATGAAGCATAACTACATTGCAGTTACATGAATTACCCATCAGCTATCTGTCTGTGAGACTCTGACGTACCCCACCAAGCAGATCGAATGCTGCAGACGTCTAGAGAAGAATTAGCATTTTAAAATGCTTTTCTGGCTGAATTATTCGTTGGATATGTCTCTTGATTATGTCCCTTGGCGTATCATAGAGCGCTCAATCCTTTCAGATATATTCATTTGTTAGTTAGACATTATACCCTCCCGCCATGCAGATCAACACACGCACATATAGCAACGCACAAAAAAACACACACATTAGTACATATATCCATGTATTGTGCTGTGCACTACTTAGAACAATTATGTTGAAAGATGTCTTATCAATAAATAATTTTTCAAAGTTTTACTAAACTGTTACATTATGGTTTCTGATTTTGATACAAGGACAGTAACGTTTGATGTTACCTTCAACCATAGTACCCAGTATTCCTCTGATATTTAAGGTATTTGAACACGGAACGTAAAAGGTCCGAAAAATTACACAAAGCATTTTTCTGAAGCATCATTCGGTCAAACTACTGCGTTTATGAACTGCTACCAAATGTTTGCGTTATAATATATATGCACACATGCACCCATACATACAGACATAAAACACACACAGAGATAAATACATGTATGTATACACACACATACATACTGTTATGACGTGGGTATACACGTCTGGTTTAAAATGGTGTTACACAAATAAATAGTCGGTTGTGGTTATCTAAAAATAACCTATCGCGGAAATGTATGTTAACTAAGAACGTACGCCGTACCATTCGAACGCAGGTGCGATTCTCAGTATTCACTGTTAAACCATCACACCGACTGTTAAACCAATACACATCAAACTAACATGATTACATTAATTGAAAAATATCACCCACATCTTAATATGAACATATATCCAATTTTGGACTACGTAAAGGTTTTAGTTCATAAATATAAATCTTTTTAATACAGCGGCTCTGTGGTAAACGGTCTGCTTCCCAACCACATAGTTCTGGGTTAGATTCCCAACCATATAGCTCTGGGTTATATTCACTTCAGCATTTAAATTTAATTTGCCAAAATATTTTCGTCGCTTTGAAGCCGCGACCTGTTCACTGACAAAATTCCGTGGCAAATTAAATTTAAATGTTGAAGTGAATCTAACGGTTTTTGTGTGTTTCTTAAGTGGCTTATAAATACTTTTCACGATGCAATTGCTTTCGTTCCAGCACACGATCTCAGATCAAGTCACTTGCTATGCAAGTACATCTCCTTAATAATTAGCCAGAGTTATATATTTTTTTTTACGTACCCCGTCCATTCATCAGACTGAAGCCTTGTTGGACCCCATCTTCAACTGTTCACTCAAACAAATCGATCCCAGCACGTATTTTTAGGTCTCATACTTATGTACTTATTCTATAGGGGATGCAAAAAAGTAAACAAACACCAGGTGTGAAACGTTAGACGAACAGACACAAAATACGCATACATACCCACGGACACATGCGCACATTCACACATTCACGTACAAACACACACATACACAAACGTATATGGACTTCCACATAATTTCACATAATGTTTGTCTATCAAATTCACAAACAAGCAATTGGCAGGTCCGAGCGGGGCTATTGTATAAGATAACTAACAAGTTGCTGCGCAGTAAGATCGAACTCCAAACCATCTGGTTGCCAAGCGAAATTGTTAACCACACGGCCAAGTACCTGCTTACAAAACACTTTTTTTCTATTCTACGCCTTATTTATTGCTCTTGATATCGCTACATCTTCTTTCCATACATCTAGTTTCTTCTCTTTCTGCAGCAGAATATTTTCCCTTGTTATGATATATCTATTTTTAACTATCATATCTCTCTTTTTGCCTCCTACCCAGATTCTATCTATCTATCTATCTATCTATCTATCTATCTATCTATCTATCTTTCAACCTCATCATTCTTTCGTTATGTTCATCACTCGTTCGCGCTTACTCATCACTCATCGTTTCAAATTCATCATCTTCCGTTGTAAACCCACTCGTAAAATTCCACTCACATCATATTGCATAATAAATCATATCCACTTTACAACATTTTTCATTATATTTAATATTCTTTCGATGATCACCGTAGGATATAACGCTCTCAGCAGAAAACATTCATAGCTAAAGGCTTTCATTGATAGAGAAAGATATTTCATGTTACATAATTCATTAACGGATATGCAATAAACATCGCCCACCACCCCATATCACATAGCCTGCCCCTTAAGGAACAATTACAGACTCATTATCGTTAACTATCATTCCACGTATTATATATTACTCATGCCACTGACGGATACGGCTGCATTTGCGAACCAAAAGGGAAATCCTATATGTGGATGTTTAGCTTTATAGAAATAGCAACCAAATCTCGCTCTCAAAATATACCTTGTCAGCGTCAGCAAGGGATAACAGAGAGGATAATGTAATACGAGATACGTTAAAGCTGGAAATAGAAAAATAGTGATAGGTGGAACACAGTATTATGGGATTGGTAAATGAGTGAAGCAGTTAATGGACTCCCACGATTATCGACATAACACTAAGGAGAATTTCGCATAAGATTTTAAAATTGATTGAATCCATCCTTCTTCAGGTAACACCGACAAAATGAGTATCAGAACTACTGGTATCGATATAATCGACTAACAACTGCGGAACCAATGCACTAATATGGTTGTCATAAAATGACTGAAGCAAATAAATTAAATATGAATGTCTGATTTCATAATTACTTTCCAATAAATTAAGATCATCAAGAACATAAATATGTTTGCAGAAAGATTTTGATTTTGCTATCGTAAATATATATATGTAGGTAAGTTTGTTTTCTTATGCCTCTAGTATGTTTATATGTGTGTGATAAATATTTATCTCTCACCAGATGGAGTACTTTTGTGTTGATCTTACCATCACGGAACATTACATCATATATCTATCTATCTATCTATCTATCTATCTATCTATCTATCTATCTATATATATATATATATATATATATATATATATGTATGTATGTATGTATATATGTATGTATATATACATGTATGTATGTAAGTATATATGTATATATGTATGTATACTCACATACACGTCTTTTATCTATACATGCAGACACATGCGCACATATATATCTGCATGTTCATTTTGTTTCGATGCACGTCTGTATGCGACTATGTATATGAGTTTCACTTTAGAAATATCAATGGCTTCTTCCAGATATATCATTTTTCGAAATGAGTTCTAAATGAAATGAAAATAAAATACATTATATTTGAGAACTTCGTAAATTTTATGGCGAAAATTTTATTACAAATCTATTTGCTACTTCATCGTCAATTAGGCAATTAAAAGAGGCAACATTAAATCCAATTTATAGATATTTTATCGAAAGAAATGTTTCACACTCCATGCTAATGGAAATCTCAACTGTTTCTTTCTGACACAATCTGATATTATAGTTATAGTTACTAGTTGCGAAAATTGTACTAAACTAAGAGGGAGCTACACAATAAAGCAAAATTACTGAAGCAAATTAAAATTTAACACGGAAACAGTTTCAATTCACCCTGAAGCAGTCCAGAAGTGAGAGCATATCGTTTAGGGGGTGTTGCACGTGGTGACGAAAAGAATTTGACAAACCTGGCTGATTGGTTGATTGGTTGATTGATTGATTGAGTGAGTGAGTAAGTGAGTGAGTCAGTTAGTCAGTCAGTGACGGATTAATCAAACAAAGGATTAGTTAATTTCATAAATGAATCGATTGATTAATAGTAATGAAAGAAGTAAAACAGAGCCAGGGCGTATGTTATTATTGCCATAATGACCTTCCCGATATGCAACAAAATAAGGTTCAGTTCATTTAGGCTTACATTTGCTTTGGCAAAAGGCAGGAATCCACTAACTGCATTTGCTTTGTACATTTTAAGAAAACTAAATGAATTATGTTTTCTACCATAGCAGGCTTCAGAGGTGAAAACAGTTAAGTAAATCGCATCTAATGTTAGAAATGACACGTGTATTATCAAACCCCAAATATCTTCTTATTTAAACGTGCTTCTTTTAGAAAATCAAGAATAATTATAATTATGCATTATTGATTTGAAAGTTTGACACAAGGCAGGCAATTTCAGGACAGAGGGTAAGTCGATTACATGGAACCCAGTTCTCAACTGCTGTTTAGTTTCTCAAACCCGAAAGGACGAAAGGTAAAGTCGACCTCGGTGGAATATGAACTCCGAGAGTGAAGACGGACAAAATATTGCTAAGCTTTTCGCCCAGCATGCTAACGAACCTGCAGATAGCCGCCGTGTCATTATCTGTCATTAGCGATCATCAGAAAAAAAAAACAAACACGTATAGAAAATAACAAGCGTAAACGCTAAGACACTGTTGGAGGAGGGGGTTTAAGTGTTCGCTTCGTGACCATAAAATAGAGTATTCTATTCGACAGCATGTATGTATGTATGTATGTATGTATGTATGTATGTATGCATGTCTCTTCTGTATTTATTCATTTAAATTCTTCCTCTGAAGAAGGAGCAGGTTTCTAACAAACATACAAAACTCAATCTTTGGAATGTAGATAATGTTTAGAATGTCACATTTTAAATCAGCAAAGTTTTGCATATGTTTACAGTTCCAATTACAGATTGTATTTGCAATGTACGAGTCGGTTGATTTCTTTTTCTTATCCACACTCCAGACTGTCCAGTTAGGCATTAACTTTAAAAAAAAAACCAAGTGCTCCAATTATTATTCGTATAAATGTAAATTTGTAATCTGGATATAAAGTTAGAGGGTTTGAAGCAGTTGTTCATTGTTAACTTCCTCTTTGATTTTCGAATAGATATTCACGTCAGCAAGACATCTGACCTGTATGAGTGCACATACATTTTCTTGTCTGTCCCAAACAACAAAATCCGGTCTGTGATGCTTAACCTTGACAGATGTTTTGATGGGAATGTTCCTTATCCTGGTATTTGCGTATGTATATAATAACAGAGGGATTCTCTTTATTTATTCCAGGACACACATTTTTCGGAATGGCTTTATATATTGTTCTTGCGACAACGTTATGTCGCATACAGAGATAGTATGTATGTATGTATGTATGTATGTATGTATATAGACTGACAGATATTCAAACTGAATTAAAGAAACATTGAATAAGTCTCAGTAGAGCAACATATTTATTAAAATTGTACAAGGAAGAGGTTGGCATTTACTTCTATATTTCTGTTTAGCTGTCTTCCACGAAATACCTGATGAATGCAACTGAATATTTGAAGTAATTGCTAAACCTTTCACTGTGCACACACACACACACACACACACACACACACACACACACACACACACACACACATATATATATATATATATATATATATATATATATATATATATATATATATATACATATACGGATTTAATTAAGATAAAGATTGTCAAAAAAGTATATTTTGATATGTTAAAAATACATATTAAAAATTCATATAAAGACATAAAACTTTTTATCAATATTAAAAATATATATGGACATATAAATATATGAATATACAAAAATGATAATAATATAATGAAGTATAAGATTTCTTTTAATATGTAACTTAGGTTTTTTTGACGCTTATTAATTTCTCTTCTCTATATTCTTTTGTTTATTTAAAACGTTTTTACGTACAATCATATACTTCATTATATTATTATTATGTTTCTTTATTCATAAATTTATATGTCCATATATATTTTTAATATTCATATATTTATGTATTTTAATATGTATTTTTAATATATCACTATATGTTTTTTGGCCAATTTTTATCTTAATTAAATCCGTATACATGTGTTCATTGTGGTGTAGCTGATTTGAACTTTCTCCATTCCATTTATCATAATTGTCTAACGTCTCAGGCGCGACTTGAGCACCTCTATGCGGTCTGTATAGTTTGCAAGAAAAATATAACCGTGTGTGTGTATGTGCGTGCGTAGAAATATAGATAGATAGATAGATAAAAAGATAGATACATAGATAAATAGATAGATTCATATATATATTCGTACATATATGTAAACATGTATACAACATTCTAAAATAAATTATTACCATGGTTATTGAGTTTTTTTTGACATTTTTCACGAACGGGTATACATGTGTACATACACACATACACACGCGTACACGAATATTTGAAGCAACTGCCAAACCTTTCACTGTATGTATGTATGTATGTATATATATATATATATGTATATATAATTTTAAAATTTCGATTCTCATTATAGGAATCAAAAAATAAAATAAATATAGGGCTGCAAATAGAAGTGCTCAAGTAAAAAGAAACAGACTAAAAGACAAACTCAGTGGTTAAAAAATAAATATCAGAATTGAGCAAACAACTTTATATCATCTCCATATTTTCACACGGTTGAACATATATAAACACATATTAAAATACGAGCACGTTCAGCACATAAAACCCGAAGGAATAAAAATATACATATATACACATATAAAAACGGGTGTAGAAAATTGTAAGGAAGGATGCGTACGACGAAAATCCATGAAGTAAATATGAATGTATATATAGCAAGGCGACAACAAATTTGAAAAAAAGAATAAGATAGTTAAACTATTAAAGGTAGAAAGAATCCAGAACAATGTCCATTGTAAAGTGCAAGGAGGAATTCAATTCAAGGAATCCAGAACAATGTCCATCGTAAATTGCAAGGAAGAATTCAAGTCTACGGCCGTTTCAGGAACCACTGCCACAATCCATTAACACTTTAAAATATCAAACCTGTAGTGGCCCCTTCATCAGGAAAAAAATATCTTGATGAAGAGGGCATTACCGGTTTGGTATTTTAAAGTGTTAATGGATTCTGGCCGTAGACGTGAATTCCTCCTTGAGCTTTACGATGGACATTATGCTGGATTCCTTCTACCTTTAATCCTTTAACTATTTTGTTCTTTCTGTATATTTTAGTCGCCTTGCTATATATGCATTCATATTTTCCTGATACGCTTTCATGCGCATCGTTCTTTACAGTTTTTTTCACACGTTTTTATATGTGTATATATGTATATTCTTATACCTTCGGGTTTTATGTGCTTAACGCCCTGTTATTTTAATATGCATTTATTTATGTTCAACGGTGTGAATATATGGGGATGATATAAAGTTGTTTACCCAATTCTGATGTTTATTTTTTAACCACTGAGTTTATATATATATATATATATATATATATATATATATATATATATATATGTGTGTGTGTGTGTGTGTGTGTGTGTGTGTGTGTGTGTGTGTGTGTGTGTGTGTGTGTGTGTGTGTGTGACAGAGAGGCTTAGTGAATTACATCAGCTCCAGAACTTCCTGATATCTACTTATCGACCCTTGAAAAGCAAATTCGATTTTGATAGTATTCGACTTGAGAACGGAAATTATCGGAACATATAAAAGTATCGGAATAATTATTCCGACACTCTAACGATTCTGCCAATCCAGAAACGTCAAAGGAGCAACAGCAACAACTATAAATTCTTCTAGATCTTAACAATAACAGCAAGAACTATAAATTATTCTAGCTCTTAAAAATATCCATTGAGAAAACCAAAGAAATATCCACAGTAAACTTTTGAATAAATTTACTCATAAAATTCAAAAGTAAACATTATTGCACTTATTAACCTCTAGTGAAAATTAGTTTTTATCTTTTCAGTCGCAACTGATAAAGTTAATTATAAGAACTTAGGTAAATGAATCATATATGACAGCAGTACAGCTATTTATAATTTAAGATTTTAAGAATTATTTTCCCTCTATTTGACTGAATAAACATATGGGGTAATCATTTTATTGGTATAGATCAAAAGTAAATTCAGTGCTTGTAGTTCTTTGGGGAAATATCGCAGTTTAAATAAGATACGAATCCCTATGGGGGATGGCAGTTGTTGATATATATCTAATTATACATAGTCTGTTTCTGCACATCAGCTGATGACATTCAGACTGAGTGAATTACGAATATCTACGCTGGTACGAACCAACGAGGAAACCTTTACAGGACTGCTCGATCCATTAGAGGTGCGTCGACGAAGGCGTTTATGCAAAAACTTAACAGCTATGCTGTGAAAGGCATACTAGGGTCACCATCCAATGTATTTCCTATCATATCCTACGGCATTAAAAATAGAAAGAAACAATAGAACGGTAATAACGATTAATGTTTTAAAGTGAGTAGTAGACAGACAAGCACGAAAATATCAATGACACAACGTTAAGCCAAAGAAAGTAATAAAAATAATTAAAAACGACATACAAAAAAAAGGAAGAAAAAGTAGAATTCCTAAAATGGCGCTAGTGTGGATGCAATTATTGTGTGATTCGAAAACGTGGCATCCAATCCTGGGGCATTAGCTTTCACCATATTTTAAGGGCCTCCTTTCATTCCTTACCGTCTGCATCCCTCCAGCCCAAAGTGTGCACCAGAAATGATTTAATTACAATGATCCTTTTTACTAAAAGCACAAGACCCGAAAGTTGGGGACAGGGACTAGTCGATTACATCGACCCCAGTGTTTCATTGATACTTAATTTATCCACCCCGAAAAGGTGAATGGAAAAGTCGACCTCGGTGGAATTTGAAGAAACCAGAATGGTTGAAATGCCACTAAGCATTCCGTCCAGACTGCTAACGATTCTGCAAGCTCACCACCTTAATAATAATAATAATAATAATAATAATAATAATAATAATAATAATAATAATAATAATAATAATAATAATAATAATAATAATAATCCTTTTTACTATAGGCATAAGGCCTGAAATTTGGAATGAGGTGGGCAGTCGATTAGATAGATCTCAATACACAACTGGTACTTAATTTATTGACCCCGGTGTGCTAGCGATTCTACCAGCTCATCGCCTCAAGAACGACAACGGCAACAACAACAACAACAACAACAACAACAATAATAATAATAATAATAATAATAATAATAATAATAATAAATACATAGATTATTTTATCGACCCCGAAAGGATGAAAGACAAAATTGAATACGGTAGAATTTGAACTTAGGACAAAAAAATACCAGAATACCACTAAGCATATTGTCCGACTCACAAACCATTCTGCCAGTTCATGTCACTGATAATTTAAAATTTTGACAACGCCAGCAGTTTGAGAAGGACGTATTTAATCGAGTATATAGCTCTCAAGGTGGAGGCGCAATGGCCCAGTGGTTAGGGCAGCGGACTCGTGGTCATAGGATCGCGGTTTCGATTGCCAGACCGGGCGTTGTGAGTGTTTATTGAGCGAAAATACCTAAAGCTCCACGACGGTCCAGCAGGGGATGGTGGCGAACACTACTGTACTCTTTCACCACAACTTTCTCTCACTCTTACTTCTTGTTTCTGTTGTGCCTGTAATTCAATGGGTCAGTCTTGTCACACTGTGTCACGCTGAATATCCCGGAGAACTACGTTAAGGGTACACGTGTCTGTGGAGTGCTCAGCCACTTGTACGTTAATTTCACGAGCAGGCTGTTCCGTTGATCGGATCAACTGGAACCCTCGACGTCGTAAGCGACGGAGTGCCAACAACAACAATATCTCAGTACTTGATTGGTACTAAATGTGATAACTCTTTGGGTTGAAATGCAAACTCAATCTCGGCGAGATTTGAACTTTGAACGTAAAGCGTCGTAACTAAATGCCAGAAGGAAATTTTTTTGATGTTCATTGAAGAACAGCAAAAATGGTAAGTTTTTGTTTCTGATAAAATTCCCTTGAGATTCGAGATAGATATCTACAGTAAACTTTTGCATAAATTTTATTCATAATAGAAATTTAACTTCATTGCACCTAACTTGTAACAGTTAATAGTCACTTGTATATATAAAAAAAAGACAATACTTTCTAAGCGGTACAGATAAAAGGTAATTAGCAGAACTTCAGAAGTAAATTAATCTTTTATGATTGCACAATAGCTATAATTTCAAGAATTATATTTCTTTGTCTTCTTTATAATTTTACTTTTTGAAGTTATATACTCACAAACGTAAGATAGAATCGGCATCGATAATAAGGTTAATTCAGTACTTGTATTTCTTATCATGGTATAAAAATTGGTGTTTGAATAAACCATAAGTTCAAGGTGGAGTCAGCGGCGCTTGATGTATCTAATGGCGTGTTGTCTGTTGTAGCAGATCAGTCACAAAGAAGATGAGTGAACGAAGAAAACTCTCTGCGGACACGAACTAACGAGGAGATACCGAGTTATCTTGGACAGAGAGTGACGAAGGTGACAGTAAAGAATGTCCCTTCACAAGTGGAAACACAGTGGATAGTAGGTTCTATATGCCTCGAAATGGAGGAGGCAAATATATTAGAAATTGCTACTGCAGAGGAGAAAAACTGGGAAGGGGGAAAAAAAGTCGAAGTCCTCCTCCACATCACTGAAGAGGAGTGCCAAAAGATCCCCACACACATCCAACTGGCAAAGGACCACAAGTTATATGTAGTGGTGGAAGGAAGGCGGCCACGTTGTTATGTATGCGGCAGCGAGGCACACCTCAAGGACAGTTGCCCAACCGCCGCCAACCAAAAAAAGCAACAAGGGCAACCACCAAAACCCGGAAAAAAAACCCTACTACCAACACCACCATCAACAATCAAAACAAGAGAAACACAAGCAACACTGGCAACTGAGAAGACAACAGCATCTGCAAAAACAACAAGTGAGGAAGCAGGGGAAAAGAAAGAAAATTCCAAGACTGTTTCCCCCTCCCCCACATCACACACACCTCACACAAATAACAAGCCATCAGCACCAACAAAAACAGCAACACAACCACTCACACAAGCACACACAGACGCTCACAATTTGCCCCTACCCCCTTCCGATTCCTCAGAACCTTCGTCGGAAGATGAAAGTAATGAGGAATGGCAAATAGCCCAGAAAGGAAGGAGGAAGAGGAGCAAGAAAAGAAAAGCAAACACAAACAAAGCAGGGAGATACACAACTCCCGAAAACACTCCAGACACCAACACAAGCACACACAACTACAACACAAGCAACAAAACCCCAAAAGCAAGTACACACACAATGCTCACTGCCATCAACACAAAAAACTCAGAGTTGATGGAATACATCAACACAAAAACAAACATAACAAACGAAGACATAAAAACCAGCAACCACCCATACACAACACCGCCAGAACACATCAAAATACTACACATAACACCAACCCTGCATCACACACTAAAATCTATTTTTCCAAAGGCAGTTGGCAAAAGCCAAAAATACCTGGCGAAAAAACTATATAGTGATCTCCTCGAAGAAAACCCGAAGGAGGAGACACAAAAACTCTCAAACGGTAAGTGACTCTCTTTATAAAACTTTAACACTCAAATCAAAATGATGCTCAAGATTGGTTGTGTAAATGCGCGTGGCTTGGGGTCCCCTTGGAAACAAGGGTACCTCCTAAATGACATAAAGTCACATAAACTAGAAATCATAGCCATAAGCGAGACCAGACTCCATGATCCGCGGGCCCTATCGTCCATGTTTGGCAGACAGTTTAACATTTATTTTTCTCCCTGTCTGCCGAGAATGGGCGGTAGTGGCACGGCGGTACTCTTTCGCAAGAGTCTGGATCTCGAAGTAAAGACAGTATTCATAGACCCGGAGGGTAGATTGGTTGTTCTGGATGTCGATGGCAGCGATGGGTGTGCTTTTCGACTCATATCAGTATACGCACCACCTTTAACAGGTAGGCCGGATTTCTTTCGACGTCTAGAAGTATTCCTAGGAACGTCTCGTCCTTTACTTTTAGTGGGGGATTGGAATGCTACCTTGGACACGCATCTAGACTATGTGGGCAGAAATAGGAATAGACGGGGATGCAAATGCCTCAAAGACCTGCTCAGACGCTTTCAACTGTCTGACAGGTACCGACTCGATTACCCGAATGCGCCAATGTGGACATGGACAAACCGCATCGGGTCGTCGAGATCGTATCTAGATAGAATACTGTGTAGGAGAGTAGATAGAGATAGCATAGGGTGTCCACAATTTCACATAGTCAGCTACACGGATCACAAACTTGTGACGTGTACGCTAGACTTAGATAAGACACATAGGCAGGGCTCCGGTTACTGGAAACTAAACGCGTCTTTCCCGTCGAGACCAGTTTTCAGAGACCGGATTAGCACGTTAGTAAAGAGGGCTTTGACAGGAGCCATCATCAATAACAAATGGTGGTTTGCCCTCAAGAGAGCAATAAAAGCGGAAGCGGTTAGGTATAGCAAAGCACTAGCCATAGACAGAAACAGAGTAGAGGGTGAACTAGTTAAGAAGCTAGAAGAGGCAATTAGAAGTGGCATCGCATCCGACGTTTTGGCGGCGAGGTTGGCCCTTGACCAACACTTCAACGCCAAACACGAAGGGTGCGTTGTCAGGGCTAGGATGCGTGCTCTAAGAAACGAAGGTGTTGGAGCCGCACGAGAGGCCCGGGTGGCGGAGGCGCAACAGGGCAACAAAGCCACCATTCGGTCTCTGGTGGACGAACAGGGGCGCGAACTGCTCGAGCCAAGCAAAATGTGTGAGGCCTTTCAGCGGCACTTTGCTCGACTGTTTGGGACGAATGGCGAGCGAGAACGCAGGGTGGACTTCAGTGCCTACCTGCACAGCCTGCCACGACTCTCGGCAAGAGAGGCGGAGTGCTGCGAAGGTGCCATCACGGCGGCGGAAGTGAGGGACGCGATGGCGGGATGCTCGAGGGACAAATCTCCGGGTTTGGATGGTCTGCCCTACGAGCTTTACAACTGTAAGCCAGACTTGTTTGGAGACGTCTTGGTGGCGGTGTACTGCAACTGGCAGCAAAACGGGAGCATTCCCGGTTTTGTGAGTCGAGGAGCCGTAACGCTGCTGAAGAAAGATCCAAACAAGGGGGACGTCATAGATAACTTTAGGCCCATCACTCTGCTCAATGCAGACTTGAAAATTTTGGCCAAGGTGTTAGCCAAGCGGTTGGCGCTTGTCATCGAGAAACTGATCGGCAAGGCGCAAACGTGCGCGGTGCCGGGCAGGAGCATCCATGACAACCTCCATCTGATGCGCTACATCATAGAGAGGGTAGTTAAGGAACCTGGCATGGGTGGGGCCCTGATCAATTTAGATCAATCGAAAGCTTTCGATAGGGTAGACCATCAATACTTGGAGGCTGTCCTCATAGCAGCCGGCTTCGGTCCCATTTTCCGCGGCTGGATGGCTGCCTTGTACAGGGGCATCCGTTCGGTAGTTCGCGTCAATGGGCATCTATCAAGACCCTTCGACATTGCACGTTCGGTCCGTCAGGGATGCCCCCTCTCGTCGCTTCTGTACGTGTTGACTCTCGAGCCACTACTGCGGAAGCTGGCGACGCTGAGGGGCATCCCGCGAGAGTTGGGATGCGGGACGAGCGTGTCGGCATACGCGGACGACGTCACCGTCATAGTGTCTAGCCAAAAGCACATCGAGCTTGTCGGCGAGACACTGAGAGACTACGAAGCGGTAACGGGAGCAAAAATCAACCGGGATAAGTCAGTGGGCTTGCGGCTCGGCACCTGGAGAAGCAACCCCATGCCGTCAAGTAGCGCCTCCGTCGTGGGACGTTGGACTGACGGTCCGGTTGAGATGCTCGGGGTCTGGTTTGGTCCAGACCTCCAAACGGAGAAGAACTGGGACGAGATAACGAGAAGGGTGGCCACTCTAGCCCGGCAATGGGCCGAGAGGAAGCTTTCCCTGAAAGGTCGGGCGGAGGTGGCGAACACGTACATCGCGTCCGTCATCTACTACCGCCTGACCGTCGTTCCTTGTCCCGACCCTACCATCACCAAACTGGAGCGCATCCTCTTCCGCTTCTTGTCGAAAGGAAGCGTTCCGATGGTTAGGCGATCCGTTTGCTGCCAACACCCGTTAAAAGGAGGACTGGGCATGCCGTGGTTGATGATGCGCAGACACGCGCTGAGACTGCGACATCTCCGGCTCTACGTAGACAGCGGTGAACAGGTGTGGTCGCCGTTTGTGCGGCGCGCTTTCCCGCAGCTCGTCTCCATGACCGAACTGCAGTCATGGATCAAGAAGAGGCCGAGGAAGGGCGAATGGCACCGCGAGTGTCGCGCTGCTCTTCGGCAACTCCAACAACCCGGGTCAACCTTGAGCGACTGCATCACAACTAACGCATTCTATAGTGGATTAGTGGAGGGAAGGTACGACGACGATCTCGGGGCGAACCTGGGCGTCGACGAGGAATACCTGACCCGCCTGTTTAAGACGACCTTCGGGCCGGGACCTATGGACAACTTCCAGAGATCCCTGGCCTGGCAGTGCTATCGAGAAGCACTACCCGTTCGGGATAAGCTCTACAGGCATGGCTCGAGAAACACGGGGCCGACCTGTCCGAGATGCCGGCAGAGCGACGAAACCGTTCTGCACGCACTCGTACAGTGTCCCACCATTTCCGAGCTGTGGGCTTACGTCGAACAACTGCTATCGCGTGTGGGACGAGTCGGTCTATCAGCCGAGTCTATCGTGAATATTGTCGCGCCTCCTTCCTTTAAACGGGAAGGAAGAGCTATTTTCATCGTACTTGTGGCTATGGCGAAAGAATGTGTATGGTGGACGCGTCTGAAAGGTCTAGAGACAAAGACTTTCCTCTCTGGGCAATCTCTCATCAACTTCTTCAAGTATCACCTGAAGAGGAAGTTGAGAGTAGAAAGGGAAGTCTTGTCTAGTGAATGCTTCAAAAAAAGATGGGTGAATGTAGCAAGGATGGCACGTGTGAACGACGGAGCCATCTTGAGCATAACCCTATGAACAAGAAAAAAAAATAAAACAAAAAGGCAAAAGAGAGTCACTTACTGTTATAGTTTCTTCAATGAGAATATTGACCAAGGTTACCGTGGTCTTTTCCGTAGGCTTTTCCTTCCACGGCTAAACCTAAACTGTCCTCCCCTCCTTTTACACGAGAACATTACTGTGTGATACACGATCCCTATTGATCGGCCTTTCCTTTTCTTTTTTTTTCGATCCCTTTTGATCGAACTGCCCCTTTTTCCCTTCCTACGATCCCTTTTGATCGACACCACCAATTTTTTTTTTTTTTTTTTTTTTTTTTTTTTTTTCCTTCCTTCCCCCTCCCAAAAAGAAAAGCTCTACATTGTATTTGTCCCATCTTCGTTGAGCCCTGTGTGGCTAATAAAAGAAATGTATTATATGACGGCGCTAACAAAGAGAACGTTTCGTAGGGAGCCGTCGTGTCAATATACGTTTGCTTATAGGAGCTAAATACCCATCATATCGCGTCCTGACGTGTTAAAGAAGTGAAACATGCATTATGGCCGAGAATATTCACGGATGTTAATGTTTGGGCTGTTGGTTGAATAAATGATAACCTAAGAAAATTTACGTGGCACAACCACTAAACTGTACCTATAAACATCGGAGTTTAGGGGAACAATGTCAGAAGGCACTCTTAAATACTATGGCCAAATATCTGGAGCTACATATATTTGTGCTCACGGGTAGTTCCCGCATATTAATTAAAACATTGTCAACTAGATAACACCTGATTCTCTTAAAAGTTCTATTGAAACGAACATGAAATATAATCGAAATTTAATAGAATCTTAGTTTTCAGGTTAGTCATTATAATAATCCGCACGTTTCTTGAAACATGATCAGTAAACAGATGTCACCTTAGACGGCTGACTGTAAGAAGCGGACGATTTCTATCATAACCAGAAAAATAAGCTGAGAAATTTCATCAAATAATGATAATAATAATCATCATCATAATAATAATAATAATAATAATAATAATAATAATAATAATAATAATAATAATAATAATAATAAATGCCCAGATGCAATACCAGGCAGTAGCTTTTGATCTTAACTGATTGGAAGTGTTATCATGTACATTAATTTGTCTTGGTATAAATGATGGGCGACACCAAATATTCTGCTCAATACAAAACATTTGCTTGTTAGCTGTTTGACCATATCATGCTGAGCCAATACTTTGGTGGCTGATGATATGTGCATCTCTGAGAACGAGCAGAATTAGTGGGGGAGCATTATAGCCATGTGTTGAGAGGAGTTCTTTGGGTTTTGGATAATTCACCTCTTGAAACATGGGCGTTTCGTTCAACATCCTTAAACAACTCTTACTCAGGGACATTTTGAGCGGGAGAGGCCACTCGGCCTGAAGAAAATTCTAACTGGGCCCCACCTGCAAGGTCATGCACTGTTTATCTTGATATAAGATCACCATGTCACGCACATATGATTGTGACGCATGTGTCTGTTGTACCCTTATCAGACAGGTAGTCATGATGGGTAAACTGGGCTTCATATATTTTACCCCAGTGTCACTTTGATGGCATGCACTGCTCTCTTACTCAATAATAATAATAATAATAATAATAATAATAATAATAATAATAATAATAATAATAATAATAATAATAATGTTAAATAAAAAAAAGAGCAGTATATTATCTAAGCCATAAGAATGTAAAGCTAATTTATTTGTCAGAAAAAGTTAATAACTTATCCGTAAGTCAACGAACATCGAAGCAAGATTATCTTCAGTTTTTCTTTTTTATTGAAAAATTCCTGACGCCGAATTTTGCTGTCCTATAACATCAAAAAAACAAGGACACAATAGTGAAATATCTCGTAGTAATGTGAAACTTGTCAGTTTTTTGCTGAATTTATCAGTAACATATAAAAGTTGATTAAGGGTGACAAGATGTAAAGCCTGAGTATTTGATGATGAAACGGTCGAAACGTTTTTAATGATAACACTCATTTTTGTAGATCAATGAATATGAGAAAAAAAAAGTTGGTCAGATTTGTCTCACAAAATAAAAACACCAAAGGAAAAAATCTAAACCACGGCAATATTTCTAAATATATTGCGATACAAGGCTTATATTAATATTTGATTATGTGTGGTATGAAGCATGACAATGTATTCGTTACTTTGAAATCATCAATCAGAAACATGCAGCTCATCAGTTTTACCTTCCTGATCGATTCATTTAGACATTCATACGAGTTTTGTTGCTGTTCTAATTTTTATGCAGATCATACATTTTATTCATTCATTTATTCGTTGCCATAGTTATTTTTTTGTTTCTGTTTAACACGATAAGTATCCTTCCGTCAAATATTCATTATAAATTGTGAAAAAACTGGCATGACAAAAAGGCGAATCAGAATAGGAAGAGATACATCTCTTTTAATGAATGTAGATAAACGTAAAAATATTCTTCACACATATATACATGCATCTACTGACACATGTAAGTATCTGTGTATACACACACAGACACACACACATATATGTATATATATATATATATATATATATATATATATATATATATATATATATATATATATATATACATTCACACACACATAAATATATATGTATGTGTATATATATATATATATATATGTATATATATATATATATGTATATATATATACATATATATATACAAGCATACATTGTATACATAGATAGAGTTCTGTGCATAATAATGTATATAATATTTTATACTATATATTGCGTAATACTTAAGACAGCGGAATAAAACGTAAATCAATGAAATTTTACACATTAGGATATATATATCTATGCACCTATATATGCGCTTCGTAATATATCCATATATATATACATTTATATATATATATATTTATATACACATATACATATATATATATATATATATATATATATATACATACCTATATATGTATATTTGTGTGGATGTATGTATACGTATGCATATGTCTGTATATATTACAGCACACTCTAAATCTCGCTCGATGTATTATAAACATATGTACTCAATTGTTCTATTGAAGTCCGCCATGAAAAATTAAAACCATCCCGGTGTTAATCTATTAAATCGAATACCTTATTGTTATCGAGTTCCACTTGGATCATTTGGTTTTTCCGCATGAGAAACGTAAGGAACTAAACTGGGTAAATGTCTGTCGTTACATAAAAAACGGTTTAAAATGGTATTTGTGCATGTGATTGCTGGATTTCGCCAGTAAAGTATGTATGGGAGTCTTGTAAACGATGTATCAAGGCTGTTTTTATACATGCTAACTAGCATAAACTGCTGATATTGATTTTCTAATGAAACGGTCCCTACTACAGAAGAGAAAATTCTGTAGTGTCTCTTTAAAACATACAGTGCGAGAAAAGATTCAGCTAATTACTATTTTATGCTTTTTTTCACTTGCGTTTTATGTAAAACGCCACCAAGCATAAGTGACAAGTACGCAGAAACTTGTTTGCTCATCATAACATTAGCAGATCATTTGCTACTCAATACTGAATCCCAGACACAAGTGGGATGGATATGGTGGGGGTGGAGTTTTATTCAAGATTTTCTCAACTTAACGATTAAACACCAGGTAAGTGTCTGTAAATTGCACAGATAGAACGTTAGCACAGAAGGATATGTTAGATATTGTACGACAGAATATTGTGTCACCAGTAAAAATGTAAAGAATAAAATTTCGTGGTGATATGCCTAGATGAGTAGATCAGAGCTGGTTTACTCCAAAAGACCTACAACCACAAATCTAAGATATATTTAATTGACCTGCGATTTGACAATGGTATTTGTCCAATATTCAATAAATGATAGAAACAACTAGTTATACAATCGCATATGTAACTGGTGTATACATACGCACACCCACACACAGACACCGCACACACATACAGACGTATGTATATGTGTGGTGTACGAGTGTATATATATTTTGTCATAGCTGGAAAACTTGGAGAATGGTTACGTTACTTTCTGAAAGATAGAAGTTAGGTAGTGTTGGCCAATGGAGACACCTCAAAGGAAATACAAATAGTGAGTGGTGTTCCACAAGGCACTGTCTTGGGACCACTGCTTTTCATACTAGCCCTCTCAGATATACCTTCAGCTGCCCAAACCCCTAGTGATATCGCACGCCTGCAGCAGGAGCTGGACTCAATTTACAGATGGGCTGAAGATAATAATATGCAGTTTAATGCTCGAAAAGTCGTAGCCATGCTATCAGTACCCAAAACTGAACGAAAATCTTACAGGGTACACTGGCCCAGGAGGGATTACAATCCTAGAACCTAAATCAGTGCGTGACCTGGGTATCAACATGAATAATGATCCCTCTTTTCAAGTGCACACTACCAAGATAGTGACAAAGAGGAGACGGCTGGCTGGCTGGCTGGCTGGCTGGCTGGCTGGCTGGCTGGCTGGCTGGTTCCTGAGAATTTTCTGTCTGAAATGTGTGTTGGAACTTGAATTTGTGGTTGAATTTTAAATTTTTAACTAACTTTATAAGATCGTCTTCAAATTTTTCTAGGTCTTTAATATGTGGTCGGTTTTTATAAAGTATGAAACCGTAATTATCCTTTGCTTGACAGCTGCACGTACCTTTATCGAAAAAGGCATGTACGTTACCTATGCATATAAGAATAATATATGAGTGTAACTATTATAGACGTTTGCTTATGTGAAAATATACTCATACACAAACAAGCATACACACAAACATTCCCGTATATTCCATAGATAACATGAAATAATAAAACTTATGTATAAGTGAGATACAGCTGTTTAGGAAACACAAGACATTAAATAAAGCCTGGAACTATAAACTTAACCCACAAATTGAACGTAAATGCAACAATAGATATGTAATAAATTGCTATCTAAAGGGAGATGCCTGCCAAAAAAGGATAGTATATGGAGCTTGCATACAATCAGTAGGTGATCCATAAAATTCATATATCAGGTCTATGTATCAGTTTCAGCTCTGAACGTTTGCAGTTTATCAATTTATTCAACTATAGAAGCAATTCTACCTTTCCTTTTATGAAAAAAACCTATATAACACATCGAAATCAACGGATGAACAAATATCACTTTACAGCAGAATATTCCAGTAAAGGGAATGTCATTTATTTGTCGTAGTAGAAATTGCTGTCCATATGCAAGTGAGAAATAAAATATTAAGTGCATTTGCCAAGATCTTGAATTCGACAGAAGAAAGGTATTTCTGCCTTTTACACTAAAACAAAAATTTTAAATTCAATATGTCAAGCACGTTACGCAACAAACCCTCTTTGAATTACCAAGCTGTTAAATATTCAACAGAAAATTTGAATTGGGAATTAGGAGTTTAGAATTGGGAATTTAAGACATTTAAATCTTGAAATTACAAAAGGCGAATGGTAAAGATTACGTACAAATCTTGAAATTACCATACATGAATGGTAAAGATAACGTACATCTTTTAGTTTACTTCCCTCAAAAGAAAACTCCAAACCTTTACCTTTGGGTAAAAATTTCGACAGAATAGAGATCGGTCATAGGGAAACTGCAACCTCAGTGACTTTTTGAATAACAAGGCAAAAGAAAAATTACCTTGTATGGTTATAGTAGTGAGGCCTGCCTGATGATTGGTTATTATTTCATGCGAACTACTTCTCAAAATATTTTGCATATATCTCATCTAAATAAATGATACAGAGCATCGTAACTGAAATCAGAGATGATGGGAGAGAAGTTGGTAACTAACAGATCAAAGAAACCATCATCATCAGACCACACAAAACATCCCTGAATAAGCAGCAAGAAATTTGTCCACTTACCTAATCTAAACAATCCAAGCAGAACTGTAAAACGCAAAGCTTGACTCTATTTTCCTCACACATATAGATTTACCTAAACTATTCACAAAAGTAACCTGAGACAAAATCCAAGAAATACAATATGCTATACCACGTGCGTCACACTTCAACAACCTGTACGTTTATCCCTTTATAAGAAATTCATCTTCAAACGATTCCTTATGCCTTCTCAAGTTTTACTGATGCTGTGAAAAAAATATTTTAAACTGAATTATACAATTATTTCTTTTAAGTCAAAAGTTAATTTTGTTCTTATATTTATATTTTCAAGTTTCTTTCAACTATTTTGTTGTATCTTTCCAAGTCGTTGTTTCTATGTCTCTCGGTGATTCAATAAATTTTACAACACTTCTATCTATACATACATTTAAATACATATCCGTGTAAGCACACATACATACAAATGTCTATATTTATTGTAATATGTGTGTACGTGTGAGTCTATATATATATATATAAATATATATATATATATATATATATATATATATAGGGGGGTGTTTATATGTATCATAATACAAATATTTACATAGCTACAAATGCACACGCACGCACACAAACAGATATGTGCACGTACATAGTATCTGTGTACGTGTTTTTTAAAAATAGGATGTGCGATTGTCTGCTTTAGAAATATAAATATTTATGCTTTTCCATGTTGTTGTGCTATCAACGAATAATTTGCATATTCATTTTTGGATTCCTGATTTTGTGCATATATAATGATATATACGCATTAGTTTATTAAAACAAATGTTCAGATAATGAAAGATAAATGATATGCAAGAAATGAGATTGTTTGGATTGAGAAATATTTGAATAAATTTTATTCCATCATTTCTGTACAATATCAATGGAACTTCTTCTTGACAACGGTTCACCATTTATGGCTTCTATATCATCTACAGCTTCTATATCGGAAGACTTTTGAAACTATCGGAAGTATATTGGACGACGTCTCCACATGCGAATATCCTGTTATTTCTTCAGGTGATGTCAATCAGAATTAGATGAGCGATTCGATATATGACGCTCCTAAAACATGTTTTGGAGGAACTTACTGAGGATTGGTTGAAAGTATGAAGCTATTGAAGGGAATTCGAATCACCATAGATTTGAGCTCGTTGTTTAATATGACTCGCGATTATTATTGTCTCTCTGCGGTCTTAGTTCAAATCTGGCCGAGATCTGCTTCATCATATATTATTCGGAGTCAATAAAAATATCCCAATTTAGAGTGGTAAATTGATGAAACTCCAAGAATATCGGCTCAGATGTCCTACTGTTCTTTTCTTCTGAATTCTTTGCATTCAGAGTTTAAATCCAGGTATGAGTGAGATATCTCAATGTATATGCTCATCAGCATTTTGGTCTATCTAAATATTGATATTTTATAATATATACATAGCACAATATAGTACATACACACCTCAAAAATTTAGCGTCGATAATCGATATATCAGTATATTGGTTCCATAATATATCAGTAAATGTATTCATAATAAATGTGTGTATGTGTCTTAAGCGGTTCGGCTTAAGAGGCCGATAGAATAGATACTAGGCTTACAAAGAATAAGTCCTAGTTGGACTAAAGGAGGTGCTCCAGCATGGCCGCAGTGAAATGAGTGAAACAAATAAAAGAAATTAAAGAAAAAAAGGTCAGCCAATATTCTTAGCAGAATTTCTTCTATTTTTTCTTTTTTTTTATGATTTGTTTCTATTCCACCGGAGTCTACTCTACCTTTTATCCATTCTGAGTCGAAGAATTAAATACAAGTTGAATAATCGGATCAATGCAAGTGATTAGCCTCAATTTTCCAATTACTCTCCTTCTGTGATAATTTCGTATATGAATAATCAGTATGTCATTTGCTCTGACTTACCTGCTTCGTTAATTACGACCCCTCATTTAGTAAAGAAAAGGTAAAACTTGGGAATTCATTTAAAAAATGCAACGAATTAACTGTTAATGAGTTTTCTAATTTCACATATATTTCAGCTATTGTTTAAGTACTTGTTAACCAACCAGCACAGTTTAATTATTTTTTCAACACCAAACCAAATTAAATACATATATATATATATATATATATATATATATATACACATATAAATATATATATATATATATATATATATATATATATATATATATATATATATATATATATATATACATACATAAATATATATATATATATATATATATATATATATATATATATATATACATAAATATATATATATAAATTCATACTTATGTATATATACATACATATATACATATATATATATATATATATATACATATATATTTATATACATATATATGTATACATAGATGCAAACACAAGCACACACATACATTTTTAGATACATACAAACATACACACACGTAAACGCATACTCACTCAACGCACGCAAACACCACACATACACACACACATACACACATATATATATATATATATATATGCTCATACACACATGGCATTTGCTTTCTTGCCAGTGATACCAGCGTACTTTCGTTTGTGATTTAGGATCGTGACATTTCGTGCTCCTGTTTTTTACAAGTGCAACGATGAGATACAGAATGGAAGTAAATTGATTCGGAAAAAAGCCGATAGCTAATCGCTTGTTGTTTGTCGTCAGCTGCACTCTAGGTTCTAGCTCTAATTTGTATATACAGGTGTGCGTTGTGTGTGTGTGTGTGTGTGCCTGAGTGTGTGTATGCATACACACACACGCGCACACACATACACACACACAGACATGCATATATATGTATATGTATGTGTATATTTGTATAAATGCATAGCTATATTTATGTGTGTCTGTATATATATATATATATATATATATATATATATATATATATATATATATATATATATTAGTATATATACATGTGTGTGTGTGCATAAATATTTGTATGTATATATAAATACGCACATACGCATGTATGTACGTCCGTACATATATATATGAAAACTTGTATGGATGCGTGTATGTATGTATGTATATAGATAGATAGATAGATAGATAGATAGATAGATAGATAGATAGATAGATAGATAGATAGATAGATAGATAGATAAGTAGATAATTAGATAGATACCTCTATTACCTCACATGCTTTACAACAGAAATAAGCGTAATTGCTTTTAAGCCTAATGAGTTGTTGTAGCACCTGCTCCGAACAGGGGACGGATTTTTCCATGTGTTTAAGAATTTGGCATCGCTGTGAAGTCGCTCTTCATTCGAATGCTGTCTCCTGTAAATTGTGCTCCTGTAAATTTTCTACTGTAAGTGGCATTAGTCGGAAACAACGAGTATGAAATTTGTTACAGAAATCTTTGGTTTAAAATATCATAGTGTTTATTGCAAATCATTGACCACTGGGTATATTGTCTCTGGTTCTGACTTATGAAAAGATACACCTGACGAGACACACATACACAAATACATGTCCGTATTCGGACTTTCACATGTAGATATTTCCATTGATACATACACACAGATGTAATTAAAACATTACGTTACTTTCTTTTCAGCATTTCAACTAGATCTTTGAACAACATCTGGAGAATTTTATCCTGGCTTTAATTTTCATTTCATATACACATACAATGGCATATGTGGAGGCGCAATGGCCCAGTGGTTTCGATTCCCAGACGGGGCGTTGTAAGTGTTTATTGAGCGAAAACACCTAAAGCTCTACGAGGCTCCGGCAGGGGATGGTGGTTACCCCTGTTGTACTCTTTCACCACAACGTTCTCTCACTCTTACTTCCTGTTTCTGTTGTGCCTATATTTCAAAGGGTCAGCCTTGTCACACTGTGTCATGCTGAATCTCCCCGAGAACTACGTTAAGGGTACACGTGTCTGTGGAGTGCTCAGCCACTTGCACGTTAATTTCACGAGCAGGCTGTTCCGTTGATCGGATCAACTGGAACCCTCGACGTCGTAAGCGACGGAGTGCCAACAACAACATGGCATACATACATGCATCACATAAATCACTCATACATACAATTATATTTGCAAGATTCAATCGGATTCAGTAAATACGTTTACATTTATTTAAGCGTTTTCTTTATTAATTACTCCAGTTAGATATGTCATTACGCCATTGAACTACAAAACACACTACAAATATTGGACATCAGACTGCTATACAGGTTGTAGATAAGAACATATTATATATTAAAGGAAAATCTTCAAGATACATCTCTAATAGCGTTCCATTAAAACTAATACGTATTCATTAACAACAATAAACGATGCTTAAATGTGACTGTTCGTTTCTAAGTCAAACCGTATGAGTAATCTACATGCAAGACAATTATTTGTGTAGTTTCTCAGATTCAAAGCTGAAATTGCTGACTTTATACATAATCCAAACCGAGGCAGTAACAGCGGACAAGCCAATAATTATTTTGAATACCAGCATACAAGACCTACCAAAAAGAAGAAAATTAATTCAGGTACAGCTATTACTGTATGTATAAGAATTGTGCCTCCCGAACACTTGTCTTGAGTTCAGTTCCATTGCGAAGTGTTTAGGGCAAAAACTATAACGAACGGTGTTGCTGTGCACGTATTGATACGTACGCATGCATGTGCGTATGTATGTATGAATGTATGTATGTATGTATGTATGTATGTATGCATGTATGTATACTTATACAACAGCGGGCGTTTGTGCACTTGGCCAGCGAGCCGCCATGATTGACCGTTTTTAGCAGTTAGAGAGAGAGAGAGAGAGAGAGAGAGAGAGAGAGAGAGTATGAGAGCGAGAGTGAGTGAGCTATACCTATATCTCTATATATCCATATATATTTTAGACACGCAAACACACAAATACACACACACACACACACACACACACACACACACACACACATATATATATGTATATATATATATATATATATATATATATATATATATATATATATATATATATATATATGCTAGAGAAATAGCTTGATGAAATTTTATTTTAACTATAAGAAAATTCAAATATCACAAATTGTTTCGTAACTTGAAAACATGTAATTAATTTCTATCTTCATATTTAATAATAAATAAATTACTTATATGTCTGAATTAATACGGAATGCAAAAAAAAATCTTTCAAAATAATGCACATATACATGTAGTGTGTGTGTATGTATATATATACACAGATACATATATGTATGTGTATGTGTGTGTATGGGAGTGTGCGTGTCTCTCCATGTGTGATTGTGTGTGTGTATGTGTGTGTGTGTGTATACAGATATATATATATAGAGAGAGAGAGAGAGAGAGATTGATAGACATACGTTGAATGAGATAGTAAAGAATTGGAAAGTGGAAATTTCATGTGCATCTATGTGGCTGTGACGCGTATCCGCACAGGAATTCTTGACTGAATTCGTGTTTGGGTGTATTGATATCTGTACGGTGTTATATGCGTGCATTTAAACAACTAATTGCGTCAATATTTGCATATTGTATTCGATTACGTTTATACACAAACTAACATATGCGCGCGCATATATATTTATATATATATATATATATATATATATATATATATATATATATATATATATATATATATATATATATATATATATATATATATGTATGTATGTATGTATGTGTGTGTGTGTGTGTGTGTGTGTGTGTGCGCGTGTATGTGTGTATTCATATACATGCATATGAGTGTGCGTGTTTATCGAAGTTTCATGTATGTCTTGGTATCTTTGTGAACATGTGCATAATAATCAATAATGTACATGTTAGTATCTAAATCTTTATGCGTGAGTGCGTGTTTATCTTTGTGAGTGTGTGAGAAAGAAAGTGAATGTGCGTGCGCGTGTTTGTGTGTTTGCGGGTGTACGTGTGTATGCTGTGTGTGTGTGTGTGTGCGCGCGCGCGTACGTAATTCGCTTCCCCTGAATTGTGATTTTCTAAATTCTTGAAGATTTCTTCTTGCGTTATTACATTTCATCACTTCATTAGCGCTGAAGATCCGATGGGAAATCGAAAGGGGTTATTGGTGTTAGCCAAAGGTAATACCTAATCCGTAATAGCCATGATCAAAAGTTTATATTCATCACAATCGCTTATTTTACTTCATAGATTATACTGCGATGAATAGAAGGAATGGAGAGCAACCTTTTCGCAAATATATTCAAATTCGTTATCAGCGCTGGTTTTAAATTTAGGTTTCTCGCCACTTTTAAAATATATTAATATATACTGCAAGCTAACCTCTCGTTAAGTAAATTCCGATGTGTTGTATGTTCCTTCTTTCTGTTTTTGAACAGAATATGGCTATATTGCATCAAAGTAAATAGATGTTGAAACTATGTTCAAGACCGCTTTAGGGAGATAACACTGATTGTGTTGCTACAGGTTGCAGAAATCCTCTATTTCACTTTGCATTTACATTTATACACTAAAATGTACAGATGTATGTATGTATATATGTCTGTGTGTGCGTGTGTGTAAGTATGTACGTACGTACGTATGTATGTATGTATGTATGTATGTATGTATGTATGTATGTATGTATGTGTGCATGTGTGTGTATATATCTATATCAATCAATATATACTTATATATATATATGTATGTATGTACGTATGTAAGTATGTATAGTCTTTACTCTTTTACTCTTTTACTTGTTTCAGTCATTTGACTGTAGCCATGCTGGAGCACCGCCTTTAGTCGAGCAAATGGATCCCCAGGACTTATTATTTGTTAGCCTAGTACTTATTCTATCGATTTCTTTTGCCGAACCGTTATGTTACGGGGACGTAAACACACCAGCATCGGTTGTCAAGCGATGTTGGGACCAAACACAGACACAGAAACAAGAAACACACACACACACACACACACACACACACACATATATATATATATATATATATATATATATATATATATATATATATATATATATACGTTAACATATGGTGTCGATTTTACGTCTACTTTCAGTTTAATACGTAGATGAAAAACTCTGGTTTTTCAGCCTGCAACTTTTATTTATACTTGTTTCCCACCTTTTCTTGCTTTTTCTCTCGTCCCATTTTCATTTTTAGTTCGTTATGTCATGTGGGGTGTGTCTGAGGATTGTACAGGGATACCAGACATGTTATAAGACAATGTTTGGCATTTTTTCAGCACATGAAATTAATAGTAGCACATTAAAAAAAAACATATATTTTGTTTATTAAATTATATATACATATGCAGTTATCGAACCCAATTTGAACTCATGACTTAAGGTAGGATGAAGTATCGCTAAGAATTTTGCCTGGCATGCTAACGATTCTAATAGCTTGCCGCCTTATAGATATATTTAATAATAGAAACAACAAACCCACTATACATCATGCAGCCTTTAGCAAATTCATATGTAAATAAAAAATATATCAATATCGTTATTAATGAATTTATATATTACCTGAATACCATAACTTGATTCCTCGTAAATGACGGATACATAAGTCCAGTTAAACATTTTCACCAACTCAACCATCACCTGAGCTTGATATCGATCTGATGGTATTGTTCGAAAGAAATAAGGGAATCGATCCACATTGCTTAGATCTGTACTAGTCGAAAAGAAACTTATCTGCAAAAGAAAATCAAATAGAACGATAAGTAAATTATATTATCAATCATATATCGTATTGAAGTACATGTACCACTAATTGTAAATGCATAAATATATCTATAAATAACAAGCACACACGCACGCACACACACATGCACAAATATATGTATATTATTAATATATTATTTATTATATATCTGTGTTATGTATATGTATACATATAAATAAATATCTATACATATATATATATACATATACACATGAAGATAAATACATAAATGCATATATGCATACATACGTACATACATACATATATACAGACAGACAGACATTGTGAATGTGGGCTCCTTGCAGAGCTTCACATCTTCCTGCATCTGAAACTGCTTTTTCCAAGCATGGCCTCTCAAATCACTTTTGAGCCCTGGACCGTCGTTTCAGGAGCTGATCACTTACTGCAACAATGTCTTACTTCTGTTTTGGTTCAGTTTTTGGCTTGTTCATTATGAATGTTCAAACTCCGTTTCTATTCATAGTCAAAGTCAACATGTATCAGTGCATGACATGGCTTTTCCTTTGAAATATAACTACAATACACCGAGATCTTTCTATACAGTATTTCTCAACGCACGTATACCCACTATGTATGGATTAACTCGAGGCTGTTATAATTTAAAGAAGAAATTTTATGATATGAACAAACAACTGAGAGACTATGCTAGCAATTACTATAAAACAAGTTATATTTCAAACGGCGAATGCAATATTCCATTTCTAAACAATAATGGAAAAGTTCAGCATTGAATTTAATTTTTATATTTGATATGTTGTTGCTGCTGCTGCTTCGTTGCATACATCTCTGATTTAGCAGGCGTAGAATAAAAAAGTGATCTATTTGTTGTTCTCTCATCTTTTATTCAGATGATTTATCGAAAACTATTTAATGTAGAAAAATATTTTTTTTATATATTGTTGTTATATCTAGGAAATCGATTGACCACAGAGATGTTTGTTACCTTGTTAGCAAGAAATAATATAGCTTCAGAGAAAGCATGAGTAGTAATATGTGGTAGTTTATGAGGTTTGTTTTCAATCAAATGCTAGTAAAATAAGTGATCCAGCCGTGACTCTCCTCTTAGTTGTTTGGTCATAATATATTCAAAGACTACATAATGCAAAAGTCTATTGTTTAGTTAAGTTCAATATAATTTCAGGGATTTTGGCTGGTATCTCTAGCAGTTATAGTGACTACACACACACACACAAACACGCGCACACTTTATAAATAGTGAGGGGATATATATATATATATATATATATATATATATATATATATATATATATATATATATATATATATATATATATATATATATATATATATATATATAGTTTTAGGGAAACGAACCAAGTTTCAAGAACTCATCGATGAAAATCCACTATCACATATAGAAAAATTAATAATTAAAAGCACAATAAATGAGTATAATATAAAACAAAAGTAAATATCATAAAATAAAGATAATAATAAAGATAATATCTTATGATATTTACTTTGTTATATATTATACTCATTTATTGTGCTTTTAATTATTTTTTTTTCTATATGTGATAGTGGATTTTCATCGATGAGTTCTTGAAACTTGGTTCTTTTCCCTACAACTATATATTTTTATATATATATTTTAATCTATAAAACTCAATTTAATTTTAATTTTTTATAAATTGATTCTAATTGAGTTTTTACCTGTAATTTTGGATTTTGTACCTAATATTATTATTATGTATATATATATATATATATATATATATATATATATATATATATATATATATATATATATATATATATATATATATATCCCTTATTATTGTATGTGAAGTTACTGCTGACTCGACTCATTTGGAACAACTTTTCCAACTAAAACAGTTGTAGTTATTGTTTTATAGAGATTCACCTGATATTTCAATGAATTACATTGTTGCAGTCTTCTAGCAAACTATGTAATGTATGCTGAGTGTTCCATTTTCATAGTAAATTATCGTCCCCTTGCTCTTACTCATTGTGAATGACATTTCTGATCTTCTGTCTTTGACTGTTCAGCTGACTGTCCATTCCCACTACAAATCTGTATGGTGTAAAGCGTAGATGCCAGACATAGAGCTGTAACATCCACTAGATTGATCTGATCACTTTGTGACATACAGCGTTCCCCAATCAAGTGTTCAAACGCTTTTTGACTTCAAATTGGACACTCTTCCATCGCCATAGCGCTTATCTGACTGGAGCCGGTTGTCTTACGAATTATATAAACGATGCTCTCTGTCTATTATGGAACGTTTCCTCGACTTCAGGGTTACATACGTAGAAAGTAACATAATTATAGCATAGATAATGTTGCTCCCATTATTTCTAATTACAGATTTAATGGTTACTGCGTTACGTCTGTTAACATTATATGACGTATATTACATTATAAAACAACTATTTAGCTTCGCTGTACATACTTTAATATAACTTTCAAGATATAATAGAATATGTTATTATGTGTAAATATTTCCGCGACTTTCTGAAGGTGTTTTAATGTAGCAATAATAAACTTTTAAACTGACTCAACATTCTAATATTCTAATTTCAAATAACACTAAGACAAGACACACTGTGCGTCCACCAGACTAAGAACTTAGAAAACACTACTAGCTCGTTCCTTTGTTGCATGATGAAGCTCAGTGATGTTGCCGCGGTCTCGGAAGTTTTGGAGGTCTTTTGACATCAGATCACCTCGCCTAGTGGTCCACGCCAGAGTCGATCAAGTCCTAATTTGCATTCCAGTTGCAAGAAAAAACAATTGGTCTGCTCTCTTGTAGTGGCCTCCTCAGTGTCATGTAGTGGCCTTCTCAGTGTCAGGAATGGAATTATGGCCCTCCTGTTTGCTACTCTAGTAAATCGAAGTCCAATCCAAGCTTTGCAATATCAACAGCTCAAAAAACCCCAGCAGCCCACTTAAATTGCCTCTTATGGTGTCTGCTAACCTTAGTTTCGGCTAAGCTCCAAAAACTCCTGATATTTCACAAGCTTCCTCTCATGATCCTCCTTTATGGTCATTTCAATAACAATAAACCTCCTTTGAACAATATGAACATTGCACACATACATTACTTCATTATTGCAGTGGTTTTTGTCATTTGAAAAATGTGTGAAAGGTAAAAAGCTTCTAGTATCGGGGATTGGCAATATCACTAGAGCACCGAGCAAACTATTGTGCGGTATTTGCTTAGAATCTTCAATCAATTTCTCTGTTCTATCAAATAAAACTCTGTATCCACGATCTTAAGATCCTGGCTCTAATTTTAGCCTGTTGAGCTCACGATAAGATCGTAAGCTTGAATCTCGATTCCGGACGGCAGTTATGTCCTTTTACAAAGTAAATCATTTTACATTGTCTCAGTACTCAGGGATGAAAATGAGTACCAGCGATGGCTTGGGAATTGGTTAATCCTACGATGATTTGGAGTCCAATTTTGAAGGGTGTTTTGTACTCTCAGCGGTTCCAATACCATGAAAACCAAGATGATATCCATTCTAACTGACATAGACCCTCGTGAAACGCTTCAACATATTTTTGATCAACTTATGACGATCGAGTGGAGGTGCGTTGTTGAGTAAGCAGACTATTCGGTTTACGATCAGAAGGTTGTGAGGACGATTACTGGGGGCAAAAATGTCCCCTCAGCTGGCAAACATGAATTCTATCTGTTCTCCAAGGCGGGAACCCCTGTCACATTCTGTGTCACGCTGAATCTCCCGGAGAACTACGTTAAGGACAAGCGTGTTTGTTAAATGCTCAGAAATTTTCTGGTTAATGTCACGAGTAGGCAGTTCCGTTGATCGGATCAACTGGAACCTTCGTCGTCGTATGCGACGGAGTACCAATAATACAGATCGAAGAAGTCATGACAAAACGTGCGGCCTAACACTCATGTTATAAGTCATTATTGTAGAAAAGTAGCCCTAAATAAACAATATAGAAAAGTAAGATCATTGATAAGCCTGGAAGATATATTGGCATGAGTGTAAATCTTGCAACAATCATACGATGTAATAATTGCATGCATGTATTAATGATGTTCAAACGTAAAGATTCCTTAGATCTCGTCCAAGATTTAAATTTTGTCATTTATTTCCCTTCAGAACAAAGTGTTTGAAGTATTAAGAAGTATTTAACAATAAGCGTTAAAGTATTAATATATAAAGCTCACCCAAGCTTTATAATGTCATTTTTCTTTCTATAAGAATGTTTGAAGTTTTAATAATTACTAATAATGCCTCTTATTTGGTTAAGGCATTCGATAGAGACATATTACCAAAACATTATTTTATACATGTTCCTATAGAGAGAATTAGACGTAAGGTAAATTCACATGTGACCGCTCACGATACGATAACGTGAGCTGCTGTGAATTCACACTTGACATCAGTTCAAACAAAGCGTAATATTAAAAGGTACACAGTAACTGTATCCGAGATTCGCTAAAAAAAAATTCATGATGGTATGGTTTTAAACAGACAGCAATCCTCTAATTATGATTAAATTTATAGGAGGGTGTGCTGAAAAGTTCCTGGCTTTAAGGATGTCGTGAAGGGCTGGTTGGAGGTTGAACCTTCGAGTTCTTAGAGGGAAATATGCTAAATGAAATCATAATTAACTGATCTTCCTGTATTTTCTTTTACCCACACACAGGAACTTCTTAGCATCCCCTCATATATATAAATACTCTAGAACACAAACCAATATTAAAGATAATGTTAGCAAAGACATTCTGCTAACATGTTAGCTTTGAATCTACGTCTTTCAGCGTTCGATCACATTTCGTATTACAATAGGAATATATCCCTTTCACTAAGACGCCGGATCGGGAAATACCAGAGTAACATTTGGTAGATAAGAATTATGTAGAAGTTTATTATATTTATTCTTCCTTGGTATTCCTCAACTAAGTGACTCCCACGCGGATCCTACATACATCGTTCGAACTTGGACTGAGTTTACGATTAAAGAAACCGGAAATACGCTTAAAACAATATTGTTTTCTGTGACAGAAACAAATTTAAATCACTACACGTATAAAGAAATATTACAGTGCCTGTCTGTCCCTAAACATAAACAGTACTCTCCAACTCACTAGAACTGCAAGGCTGCCTTATAATTGATTTTTTCCCTGGTGGTGGCACTTTTTCAACATGGCCGAAACTACACTACAATAACAGGCTTTCGCCATGAAAACTCGAAATATAATTGAGTCCCAACAACTGATGACTGTCTATAAAACTCATTAGAGACCAACAATGTAGCAGTGCTCCTAAAAATGGTACGGCTTTGTTGTTACATACGGACGTCCTAGGCTTCATGCAACGAAAAGCCATTTGATTGACTGACGTGAAGATTCTAAGGGTACCACAACAGACTTGTAATGAAACAATCGCAACCATTGAAAGATATACCTTGAATGAATTGCATGGATTTCAAATGTAAATAAAACCGTCAATGTTTTTTTTTTCAACGCACAGATAAAAGCATAATTACGTGTGCCTTTGTGTGTGTCTTGACTGGTAATTAATTCGGTTAGGGTTGTCATGTATATTTTTATAAATATGCCGTAAGATATTTCGTCTGTCAAGCTCTTTAGTTTATGCTGTGAAAAATACATTTTTATGTAGTTTCAAACCCCCACACAGACACACACACACACACACACACATATATATATATATATATATATATATATATATATATATATATATATATATATATAAGCGTCGTGTGTTTATGTATGACTACATGCATATATATATATATATATATATATATATATACGTGTGACATGTGTGTATATATGATTGTATGAATATATGTGTAATCAAGTTCATGACATTTACATTCTACAGTCTAAAAAATAATGAAAAAGCGATATTTCTTACAATACACCATAAACGGAGGATATGAAAAAACAGAGCAAATGAAAAACGAAAAATATCTGTATATTAAACGACAAAGGGTCGTTGGTTTAATGGATGGAAACAAACTTATTTCATTATATCAACAATAAAGAATAGAAATATCTAGATGTTTGAAGAGGATGAAACAACCTCCTGATCTGGTATTGGTCACGAAGCTCAAAACATAAACGTGTCAAAGTCAATGCGTTTAGATGTAGCTCTTATCTTTGTAGCATATTAAACGCAGATATACGTTTTATTGTATGCAGAATACTTGAAAAACATTTTCTCCGTTTTTAAATAATACAAATAAAGAAACAAAAAAAGAAAATTATCAGAAATAAAATAAAACCGAGCTGTGTAAGTATTTGTAGAAGATAAAATATCATAAAAACATTTTTATCTTTTGTTTGCAATAAGGAAATATAGAAATAGTAGACAGGAAATACTTACCAAGCTGTGAAAGCAGATAACTAAAGAAAGAAAAATAAAAGCTATAACTATTTTCTATGTGCAGAAAGCCGGCCTTTTAAAGATATTTGAAATGCATTCAACAATTGCTCTAGTGAACCTTATTCATATACATTTGAACACATGTACATAAATATATACGAGTG